>NW_011499979.1:299469-317199 GCF_000495115.2 Populus euphratica
TAACCCTATTTTCTCGAATTAACAAAAAGTATCTGGGGGAGGTATTTTTCTTATAGATTATAAATGAAATCATTGTTCATTGAACAGAATGATTTTATAATTTTGCATATTCATTGGAAAAACATAGTACTAGTAATTGGAAGTATTTTCATCTTTTTACAAGGTCTTTTTAGTTTGTCCCAAATTAATTGAGACTAATAAATCCTTTTCCTTTTAGAATTTAAAATGAAACAACTAAAACACCACTGAAATTAAAAGTAATAATAATTAAAACTAGAATCAAATAACAATTTTATATTTTCACAATGATTTTTATGTGATTATCATGTCAAATAAGAGAAAATTTGATCTTCCACTTAGCATAAAAAAATAATTAAAAAAAACATAATAAAATGGACATATTACTCTTGAAAGCTAAAAACTTAAAACTGATCTTCAAGAGTTTTTTTGGCTTTTCCTAAAGGCTTTTTGGTAATTATATGATAAGTTAAAGGGCAATTGGGTCTATTAACAAATAAAAAATAATTAAATAATGAAAAGTTGTTTATGAATGCAGCAACGCCTCATAGCTGTAAAAAATACATTCTCACCACAACGTTCGAAACGTCTTTGTATCTTTTTTCTTATAAGGGCGACACATGTCAGTGTTGAGTGACTAGTTTGTCACCGATGAGACTTTTCTTTTCTCTCTCGTTCTTCTAAAATAATAGCTTAGTTCTCTTTGTCATTGATATTTCAAATCCAGTTATTTTCTTTTGAGTTTTAATTTTAATTTTTGATCCTTTTATAAAAAAATTATTTATTTGTAATTTCGTTTATCAATTCCAATTTGACATCTGGTGGTTTTTCAAGTTGGTCTTTATTCTTTTGATTTTTAGTTTTTTTAGTTTTTTTACAAAAATTTTATTAGTTTTTAATTTTATCCTTCAATTCCTTTTCCTTTTGGAATTTAAAATGAAACAACTAAAACACCATTGAAATTAAAAGTAATAATAATTAAAACTAGAATCAAATAACAATTTTATATTTTCACAATGATTTTTATGTGATTATCATGTCAAATAAGAGAAAATTTGATCTTCCACTTAGCATAAAAAAATAATTAAAAAAAACATAATAAAATGGACATATTACTCTTGAAAGCTAAAAACTTAAAACTGATCTTCAAGAGTTTTTTTGGCTTTTCCTAAAGGCTTTTTGGTAATTATATGATAAGTTAAAGGGCAATTGGGTCTATTAACAAATAAAAAATAATTAAATAATGAAAAGTTGTTTATGAATGCAGCAACGCCTCATAGCTGTAAAAAATACATTCTCACCACAACGTTCGAAACGTCTTTGTATCTTTTTTCTTATAAGGGCGACACATGTCAGTGTTGAGTGACTAGTTTGTCACCGATGAGACTTTTCTTTTCTCTCTCGTTCTTCTAAAATAATAGCTTAGTTTCTCTTTGTCATTGATATTTTAAATCCGGTTATTTTCTTTTGATTTTTAATTTTTATTTTTGATCCTTTTATAAAAATTTTATTTATTTTTAATTTTGTCTATCAATTCCAATTTAACATCTGGTGGTTTTCCAAGTTGGTCTTTATTCTTTTGATTTTTAATTTTTTTGGTCTTTTTACAAAATTTTTATTAGTTTTTAATTTTATCCTTCAATCCAAATACATGATATTATATTTTCTAATTTGATCCATACTGTTCTCATTTCTAATTTTTCTCTTACCTCTTTTGTAAAAATTTAATTTATTTTTAATTTGATAATTTAAGTTTATGTTATATTATTTTTATCAAGCTAGTCCTTATTCTTTTTCTCATTTTGTTAAAGTGATTTGTCTTTTCAATTTTACCATTTAATAAAAAGAATTGATTTGATTTTTATGTTAATTTTGATTCTTATTCTTTTGATTTTTTGGATCCTTTTTTCTAAACTGATTTTTCTTTTCAATTTCACCCTTCAATCCAACATAATTTTTTTTTGTATTTCAATTTTGATGATCATTTTTTAATTGCAAATTTATTAATCCTTTTTTATAATTGAAATTAATTTTTAAAAATTGAGTTTTATAATTTTTTTAGATATGATGTTTTAAATTCAATAACCCAGGTTACAAGTTTAAAAAGTTACACTAGTTTATTTTTTAAAATAAAAAAGTCCTTCAGAATTATTTTTATTTTTTCTATTAAGTTATTCTAATTATATTATTCAGACTATAAGTTTGACAATACATTCTAACTTAATTCGATTGTGATTATCAAATTATAAATTTGTTATACTAACTCAAATTTATAAAGAATGGTTTTTTTTTTTTTTTATCGTTTTCATTCTATTTTGTTCTTTCATATTTAATGAAATGTAAATTAAGATATATTGCTTGTTTTTTTTTAAAAATATTTTTTTTCTAGATTATTTAACCACTTTTATTTTTAAATTCTATCTATTTATTGTTATTTTTTAATTAAAATAAAATTAATTTATTTAATCCAATCGAATGATAACTTATTTAACTTAATCAATTTATGTCTCGAGCCCTAAATTTTCTATGTTGAAAAAACACACTCACACTAAGAAAAAAAATATAGTTTGGCTTCACAATGAATCGCTAACACTCTCTAACTCGGATGATTTTGGCTCACAAAAAAGAATCCATTTTTGTCGCGCACTTTCATCCCACTTCTTACATAAGTAGAAGACACACCTTAAAGTTTGTTTTTTTCTCCTTCCTCTATTTGGCCGTAAAGCCCTTGATTGATGCACTTTCACAATGTGCCTTGGAAAGGATAAAATGGAGGGGAAAAAAGCTGAGGGTGTTGAAGATTTACAGCATATTTATACGCATGATTGTGATTATTTTTTAAAATATTTTTATTTAAAAATATATTAAAATAATTTTTTTATTTTTCAAAAATTATATTTGAAATTAGTATATTAAAATAATCTAAAAACATCAAAAAATATTAATTTAAAATAAAAAATAAAAAAATTTAAATTTTTTCAAAAATATTTTTAAAATGCAAATATAATCAGGCCTTAATGTGATTGGAATTTTCTATTTATGGAGTTTCTATTTTTAATGTGATTGGAATTTTCTATTTATGGAAATTGAAGATGATGGAAAATGGAAATAGATTAAAAACTAGAATATATCATTGTTAATTAATAATAATATAATATATTAAACTCATGAAATGATTAAAAAAATCAAAATAGAGTAATATTGGGCCAAAAACTAATGGACCCCAAGTTGTTAAAGTCCAATCGAAGTATCCAAATTCAAATTCAGACACCGGTTTCACAGTGTGCTCTCTTACACAAGTGTGCTCTCTCCTCTTCTCTCTCTCCCCTTTTCGCTCCTGATATTTCCATTATTCCATATATACATAAGAGAAGCCCTCTCTCAATAAAATCTCTTCAAAAAACAAAATAAAATAAAAAAACGTTTGGAGTTGATAAACCCTATGGACCTGCTCCGATCAAATCTCTCACGGGTTCGGATCCCCGAACCAACTAATCGCATCTACAAGCAGGAGTGCTGCGTCTCTTTCGAAACTCCGGTATTCTTTTCTTTCTTTCCGTTTGGTTTCCAAGAAAGTTCAATTTTTATTGAAAGAGGAAAATAAATTCGAATATTTTTTTGTAAAATAATCTAAATAACCACAACTCTGATTCATGTAGATGATAACTCTCTAAGTTCTAATAGCTGCTTGCTGTGACATTGTTCTGGTTTGCTAAATGTATTTCTGTTTGGTTCACGATAAAGTGAAAGGAAAAAGAAATAAAATCACTTATTAAGTGAATGAATACAAATTTTGTTTTTATGATTTTTCCTTTTGAAAAAGCATGGAAGTGAGGAAAATACTAGCCAAACTTTTTTTTTAATTTAATATTTTATGTTCATTTTGATGCAATTGCAGTTATTATATATCTATCTATCTATCTATCTATCTATCTTATGCTGCTGGCATTTTCTTTGATGAATTCCAGAGGTCTGAAGGCGGGTTGTTTGTCGACATGACTACGTTTCTTGCTTTTGGGAAAGATTATGTGGGTTGGAATTATGAGAAGACTGGAAACCCGGTTTATTTACACATAAAGCAAACAAGGAAGGTGGTCCCTGAAGATAGGCCTTTGAAGAAACCAACTCTTTTGGCTATAGGTACTCAAATATTTGTCATGGTCTGCGCATATAATTCAATTGATTTCATGATTCTTTAATGTTTATGATTAATATTGGGGTGTTCTTAAAGAAGATTGTAGGATTCATTATTGAGAATTGGTTATGAGTTGGTTTGAGTTGCAATCATGCTTCTGCATGGATGTGTTTTATTGGTTAAAGAGTGATTTTTTAAGACATGTATTTATATTGAAATGAATCTGACAGTCTAATATTTAAGATTTTGGGTCTGATTTGGTGCTGCTTGGGTATAGATGTTTTTGTTTCAAATCCCCTTTAGCTTATAAGAGGAATTGGCTTGGAAAAGAATTTCAAGCATTGAAAGTACATCTCTGCTTGCCACCAGATGGCTCCCCACCCCTCTTCTCTCAAATATATAGATTTTCTCAATGAATCTTTTGGAAACCGAGAAAAGCACCCTAACCAGATTCATTTTAAAGTCAACATAGATATGCTGAAGTTGATATTTTGGATTCTTCAAAACTACAATTTCCCACTGTGGTATAACTTCTACACTATGAACTTCTAGTCTTAGTTACGAACTGAAATGGACTTTGAAGTTTTGTATGCCTCATTCAGTTTTTGCATGTGAGCCACCTGTTTTTAGGTGTCCCTAATGCTTTACCTGTTATCATATGGAAGCCTAATAATTCTTAACAAAGTTACGATTTTTTTCTTTTAATTATTGGCTAGCTGAGAACTAAGTGATTTTTTGTATTTGTAGGTGTTGAAGGGGGATTTGACAACAATGAACCTGAATATGAAGAAAATCACAATATAGTGATATTACCTGATTATGTTACTTTACCATTCCCTTCAGTGGAGTTGCCAGAGAAGGTGCATTGTTGTCACTATATCTTTGTTTTAGTTTTTTAATCTTAATAATATCTTATCATCCAGAGGAAGCCTTACTGTGACAAAAACCATTTTTCTAACACTGCAGGTGAGGTTGGCAGTTGATGCTATCATAATGGCTGAAGGTGCTGAGAGGAAAGAGCAACTTGCTGCCTGGATAGCTGCTGATAAGAAGCAAGTTAGTGCATATGCAATGGGTTTACCACAGATTGACAATGGTGTTGTTATTCCACCATCCAGGTGGAAATGTGCCAAGTGTGACAAAAAAGATAATTTGTGGCTAAATCTTACTGATGGAATGATTCTTTGTGGGCGAAAAAATTGGGATGGAACTGGAGGCAACAACCATGCCATTGAACATTACAAGGAGACAAGCTACCCTCTTGCTGTCAAGCTTGGGACAATTACTGCTGATCTCGAAGCGGCGGGTAATGCCAACTTGCATTGTGAAGGAATTGGAATGATTTTCTTTACTTAATTATGTGCTTGTGTGTATATAAGTCCTGTCAAAATCATGCTTCTTTTGAATGACGTGTACAAAGTCAAATTTCTTTTTGTTCATTTCTTGCATTGGTCAAGCAGTTATATTAGCATTATTGTTTTAGATATCTTGTTCTTAAACAATGGATAAGTGTACTGGAATGGGATTTTTGGTTAAAATTTAGTATAAACCATCAACAAATGACAAGGCCAAACAAAATTCCAGTTTGGCATTAGGTATCCAAAAGGGGAAGAAGTTAGATGCTGGGTAGAAAGTGTAGCTATCTGCATAAATATCTGTGCATGCTTATTGGCTTCATGGCTGTTCTTTAATTGAGTGTCATGAGTGGCTTGAGGTTGGTGAGGACAAATCATGGCATGTATTGGACAATATGAATTGGATTAATGGTTGTGCACCATTTTAGTGGAGAATAAATCTTTATAAGATATAATTCAGTGCTGCTTCTGTACAAGACAACAAAACTACATCCAAGATAAAGTGACTATCCTTCTAAAAGCCAGCTCTGTATGCTTGAAATTAAATGTCCTAATTCAATTATGTCGTGAAGAGGATAAATAATTTACAAGCTCTGCAGTCTACCTATGCATGTAAAAGATTTTTCTGGAAGTTAAATGTCTAAACCCAGTTATCCTGTGAAGAGGATAAGGATTTATGCCCATAAAGCTTCCACCACAATTTGTTGTCTTGAATAGCTTTTAGTTGATCTTATGCAGATGATACACTGTGGCTTATTAACAAAATGCAATTGCGATCTGTGGAAAGCGAGAAATCATATCTTAGCAAAGTGGACTATTAAAGAAGGAGAAAGTGGGGAGTTTACTTTTTGTGATGATATGCACTAATTATGTACACACATGTTCAGAGAAATTATTTGCCTCCATGAAAAGTTGCTAGGTATTCCTTAGACATCTTTGATTTGCTTCGCTTTGTTGCAGTTGTGTTTCTAATAAAACTGGAAAGAAGTAAAATGACATGTAGAAAATTAGTTTCCAAGCTACGAAATATGAATAGTTCTATTTTTTGTTTTGTTTTGAGTAACAAATGAAACTGTTGAAGGATAGAATTAATACTTATTAGGGCATGGCTATTAATTCTCGAAAATGAATCCATGCTATAATGGTGCTAAATGGTTGCTTAAAAGGAAGACTTCCCACTTTAGCATTGAAGGAAACACATAAAACTCCTAAAGCAAGATAGAAAATACGCAAAATGTGCAAGTGCTGGTGGAGACATGGCTAGGAAAACTTGAAACTCTGCTTGCTTTTCATTGTTAATTCTTCTCATTTGGATGCACTGTCTTGTTAATTTGAAGAAAAGAGAAACCAAACTGTCTTTGGTTTAATATTTTATGCATGCCAGATTCTTTTCAACTATTCTTTGAGGATTTGTTTTACGGAACCTGAGAACTGACCATGGGTACACATTGTGGCAGCTCAGATGTTTTCTCTTATCCAGAGGATGATAGTGTTGTGGACCCACTTTTAGCACAACATCTGGCATTTTTTGGCATTGATTTTTCAGCCTTACAAAAGGTTAGTTATCTCTACTAAAATGTATTTGTAGTCTAGTAACATGGTCTGTCATCTGTGCTGTTTACTGTACACTTATAAGCCATACAGCAGACATGCAGGTTGAACTTTTTATTATTTGTTATAGAAAACAAGATAATTTGCATGTTTTTCTGTTTATCCTCGTATGGTGACGGCTGAAATGGAATTACTTTTTACATTAACCTTGACTTTGAAGCATAAGGAAATTTATGCCTATATTATTCTGTGTGTATGATTATAAAGGGGAAGTTCTAATTATTCCTATCTGGTAGAGTTTTTGAAAACAGTGAATAAGAAAAATAACAGTGTGAGATGTCCATCTATATGCATTTGCAGCCTACTAACAAGGTCAGTGTAAAAGATTTTATTCCATAATGATATGTTTTGGCAGTATCATGTCTTAGTTACTAATATTTCACACATACAGCTCTAGGTTATGTTTTGGCAGTATCATGTCTTAGTTACTAATATTTCACACATACAACTTTTGGTTCACACATACAGCTTTAGGTTTGAAACTATCAATGAAGTTTTGAGGATTTGAGTTTTTGGGCATTTGATACCATGTGTCTCATCACATAGTGATTCGCCCTTGTGGTTTGACCCAGTACCAGTATCGACTTCTTGTTTTCAGACTGAAATGACAACTGCTGAGAGGGAACTTGACCAGAACACCAACTATGATTGGAACCGAATTCAAGAAAGTGGACAGGATGTGGAACCCATTTTTGGACCAGGTTATACAGGACTTGTGAATCTTGGAAACAGGTAAATTTTGGTCTTTGTAAAGTGCTGTTGTGAACCATGCATATGTTTGACATTCTTGTTTCCTAACTTTTTGGCTGGCAGCTGCTACATGGCCGCAACGATGCAAGTTGTGTTTTCAACTCGGTCCTTCAATTCACGGTTAGTTTACATCAAATATGGGTAAAAATGCAGAAACTCTTTGAAAGACATGTTTCTTTGTGTATAAATGTCTTTGTGCAATATGCAATGAAATGCTTATGTTTTCATGTGTTTGGTACACAGATATCAGACATTCATTTGGAGTCCAAACATTTTACTTGTTTGCTCATATATTTGATGTAATTATGTCTTCAGATTCTACATTAACCAAAGCTTGAAAATGGCATTTGAGATGGCTCCTGCTGATCCAACTGTAGACTTGAATATGCAGCTGTGAGTATCTTGCACATTTAAAATACCATGAAAATCGCTCACTTCATATATTTTCTTTTCTTTTATGTTTTTAACTGCATTTCCTGCTATTCTTCTTTGATATTTATTCTAAGCCACAAGTTTATGTGGCAGTACAAAGCTGGCACATGGTATGCTTTCTGGAAAGTACTCGGTTCCAGCACTGGAGGTATAGCAAATGGGTCAATATCATGTGCTTGATACAATTGCCTTCTTTTTATGATTGATTTTTGTTTTTCTTATTTGTTGTCCAGAATGATGATAAAGCTAATGCCGTTACCTCAACAAGCAATGTAAGTTTTCTAACTTTTTGTCCATTTATTAGTCCTGGGTTTTGTTTTTGGAGATTCTTAAATCGCATTATGAGATGAATAATCTGTTATGATTCTTTATTAGAATTTTAATTTATTGAATATCTTAGATATAGTGACCAAATTCTTATTCAATTTCAAATGCAAATCTCAGCTTATCATGCAATGTACTGTCAAGTTATTACTGTTTTTAAAACACAGATTATAGCTCAATGAGTATGATATTTTAGTACCTTTCATGCCTCATTTTCTTGTTGATACATGTCTTTGTTGTTTTTCTTATTTGACTTTAACCCTCTTATATTTTCTCTCTTTTCTTTTCGTTTATCCATCTTCAAATATTAGAAACAGGAAGGTATACCCCCTCGCATGTTCAAAGCAGTTATTGCTGCCAGCCATCCTGAGTTTTCTTCTATGAGGCAACAGGTATATGAATCAATGGAAACTACAATTTTCTTCTATTCATGAAATTTCTGAAGTGTTCTGTCCAAGCTATTTGAAAACTTTCCAACTTGAGTTATGAGATTATGAATGAAATTTTCGTTCTTGTGGTTGAAAAAAATAAGAACAAAGAAGACTCAAGTTATCGTTTAACTGAGTTTATGAATGTATGTATCTATTTAACGTCAAGAATTTTCTCAGTTGCAAGAGGATAAAATTTCTTGCTTGTTTCTTTCACATATTTTTTTTTTAAAGGGGTTGGGGTGGGTGGGGATTCTTGTCATCCCTACATACATCTTTGCAATTGTTGTTTGATCCTGAAGTGTAGGAAGAGGTCTTGAAGTACTGAGTTTTTATGTTCAGGATAGAAGAAAGGATGTATATATACTTACTTGAAAAATGCACTAAACCTACATGAAAACTCCATAGCATAAAAATGCTTGTAAAAAATTCTAGGAGAGAGGAAGTCAGTTTGGTGGAACTTAGGTAATTAAATATTTAGAATCACACAGAATGGTACATATACTTGTAATAATTGACTTAGCTGCAATATAAAGACATCAGTTGGGTGGGGAGCATAACACACAACTTTTACTGTTCATGGAACTGATTCCATAAAATATCATGTCAACATACGTGTAGGATGCATTGGAATTCTTCCTACACTTTCTTGACCAAGTTGAACGTGTTAATGGTGGGAAACCTGCATTGGATCCTTCAAGAAGCTTCAAGTTTGGAATTGAAGAACGTATCTTGTGTCCATCTGGAAAAGTTGGGTTCAATAGAAGGCTTGACTATATTCTTTCTTTGAATATTCCACTACATGAAGCTACTAATAAAGGTGTTCTTCCTTCTTTGTTCTTTCTTCTTTTGCTGAACCATATACATGGAGTTACATGCTAACGGTTTTCATATTTTGGAATCCAGAAGAACTGGAAGCCTTTGGCAAATTGAAAGCAGAAAAGACTTCTGAAGGAAAGGATTTGTAAGTACAAATGTTTAGTAATCCTGTTTATACCCTAAAACTTGGCTTAGAATAGCCAGTTGTTTCAGGTCCAGTGATGAAATTGTACGTCCAAGGGTTCCCCTAGAAGCATGCCTAGCTAATTTTTCAGCCCCAGAGGAGATACAAGATTATTATAGCACTGCCTTGAAGGCTAAGACAACAGCACTGAAGTATGTTTTATGATGTCATAAGAGTGTTCAGAGGCACACTGATGCAAAGTTAGTGTTTTTTTACCTTTGTGGCTATGTGCTGCAGGACTGCTGGTCTAACTTCATTCCCCGATTATTTGGTGTTGCACATGCGGAAATTTGTTTTGGAGGAAGGCTGGGTGCCAAAAAAGCTTGGTAAATTTTATAGGTGCTCGTTCACTTTTCATAGCATCAATGGTCTCTTAATACAGATGTATAATTCTTGTTGATTGTTTTTATCCATTCAGATGTCTACATAGATGTTCCTGATATCATAGACATTAGCTACATGCGAAGCAAAGGCCTTCAACCAGGGGAGGAGTTGTTACCAGATGATGGTATGTGACATGTTTTGAAATTTCCAATTTCTTCATTTGATTGCTTGTATGGAAAACTAGATTTTTTCAGCTTTGTAGGTTATGTATCAGCGTGTTAATCCTGTCAAGTTACACTACATATTAAGCCATAAGTGCCAGTGCTGTGGCAGGTCTGGTCTTGACACACAAGTCACCTATGCCTTGAAATTGTTTTCATACTGTCAAATTGGGGAGAGGGTGTGGGAGAAGAGGTGGGCAGGCTGAACGTTATGTGTAACCTAGAACTTCCACCAAGTTACTAGGTGCACCTACACTGGCTAACATTACACAATGACTCATCATTGAATCCTCTCCAGAAAAATCTTTTGATTGATTGTTCATAATAGATTGCATGTTAGTTGGGCTTTAGTGAAACTGAAATGAATCGACTTCTAACATTTCTTCCATGATAAAAAAACCACCGACAATTCAATTGAAGGTGTGAGAAATAAATTGTAGAATTGTTGCTTAGTGTTGATGCTGTGTTTCTGATGTGCAAGCTATGCTCTTGGGATGCCCCCCATTTAGTGGTGGTATATGGTCATACCTTTCTCATTTTTCTTTTTGTGAAGAGATTTAGAGCTGCTTTAGTTAATTTTTCTTTTCATACTGCATAGCCCCTGAGGCAGAGGTGGAATCAAATATGCCTTTGGCCAACGAGGATATTGTTTCCCAGCTTGTCTCCATGGGTTTCAACTATCTTCATTGCCAGAAAGCTGCTATAAATTCATCAAATGCTGGAGTAGAAGAGGCTATGAATTGGTTACTTTCTCACATGGATGACCCAGGTATATAAAATATGCTGTTAACTTGGTGAAATGTTTCATGTCAGGAAATTCACTTCACATTGAGATTCAGCTTCTGCAGATGTGATGTGGGAGGTAGAATGTTGTGTTGCTAATTGATATGGTTACATTCCTTCTTTCAGATATAGATGCTCCTGTTTCCCAGGGCGCACATGGTAATGAAGTCGTGGATCAATTGAAAGTTGATACCTTACTTTCATTTGGTTTTCAAGAAGAAATTGCTCGGAAGGCACTGAAGGCTTCGGTAAAAATATTACTGTTTGTTCTTTTTGGCATAGGATTGCATTTGGCCAATGTTGCTGTATAAAATATTGCAATAAAGTTCAGCAATTTCATAATTTTTTTTTCTGAACTCTCCAGGGTGGTGACATTGAAAAGGCCACTGATTGGATATTCAACAATCCTGATGCTTCCGTTTCATCTGACATGGACACTTCCACATCAAGCTCTAAACCTACTCCAGATGATACTGAGCTGCCTGATGGCGGAGGGAGTGAGTTTTTAAACCCTTGTTTTCATTATATTGATTGTAAACATATGATACTCAAATGTTTACAATCTTACGTGGCTGCCTTTAATTGATGGAAAGTTTATTGTGAATATGTGCTATCTATCTTATCTAGCCTGGTGCTTTGTCTATTTGCATTCCCCCTTTAGTTGTTTTCTTTCCTCTAGCCTCCATGTTAACTCATGACAGTACATTTGGCTGTTAGAAATCATTATAATGGCCTTGATGGCAGTCTTTTAATATTTGCAAGTAGAGAAAGGACTAAAGGCAAAACCTAACTTTTTGTGGTTCAGTAGCTTTCACTTCAAATTGTGTTGCATATGTATATTTGTATTGAGTTGTCTCATTGTCATAATCTGTTCTCGAGCTTTTATTTCTAAATATTCTGAAATCATGAAAACAATATAGGATCAAGCTTAATTAGAGGGTGGTGTATCTGCTTTGGATCGCCAGCATCTGCTGTTTAATTGCTAAATTATACATGTCTACATAAGCATTGTTTTCTTCAATCCTTCCCATCTTGGTAGCATATTTGAGTCCAGTAGTTGGATATTCGAATTATACAGTTGGTTTTGTTGTGCCGCAATGCAGAATACAAACTTTTTGGGATAGTGAGCCACATGGGAACCTCCACCCACTGTGGGCACTACGTTGCTCACATACTGAAAGATGGCAGATGGGCAATCTTCAATGACAGCAAGGTTGCAGTCTCCGTAAACCTCCCTAAGGACATGGGATATTTGTACTTCTTTGAGAGACTTGACAGCTGAAATGTGTGAGAGCTGTGGGATTGGATGGGAGATGTTCAGTCGAGAAAGAAACGAGATTTCAGTCTTTTGGATAACTGACAATTACCTATCCAAGAAGTTCTTGGCCTTGCATCTTGCGGCTTCACGGAGTAAGTATTTTCCTCTTGGCCAGAACAAATTTCCTATGTACTTGACTTCAATTTTTAGACATTGCCAGCATCTGCTGTTTAATTGCTAAATTTCCTAGTTTAGTCTCAGAATCTGTACATGGACCCATGAGTTAATCTGTCGTCTATTTCATCTCCCTCCCTTGTCAGCCGTTTACCATCCTTTTTTTCCTTTTTTTTTTTGTATCTCCATATTTTGATTGAGACTAGTATTAAAAACAACCTTTATTTAGTCATTCTATTCTAATACTGTCAATCCCTATACCCCCCGCGTCCTTTAACGAGTTTATTTAAATAATAGTTAACTGATAAAAATTATCTATTAGAGAATTCTTGAGACAAGATTATGTACCTGTGCTGAAATAAAGTAAAACGTCAAAAAAGAAAGAAAGAAAAAAGATCTCCATAATTTTTTAATTTAAGTTTTTCAATGTTTTTTAAATGAAAAAAAGTAGTATTTTTTTTATATATATACAAGTACTTTTTAGCAAAGGAAGAGAAGATTATTTATTTTTATATTTAGCTAGTGTATAACTTTAATTTTCATAATAATTTTTAATTTAAATGAAATAAAATTAATGTTTTACAATTAGACTTATAATAAGATAATTATTACAAATTATGTTTTTGATTTCAATTGAAAAATAGTTGTAACTAGATTGGTGGCTTCCATCGAGCTGTAGGCTAGATCAAAGTTTTTCAACACAAAAATAAAAAGTGGAAATGCGGCTAATATTAAAAAAAAGCAAGAAAAATCTGACTCAAATTGTTTCGATAAACATGTTTTTCTTTTTTTAAATTTATTAATGATATGATTAAGAAAAATAAACAATTCAATGTAGAAAAACAAAGAATGTTGAAATGCCGTTAGTGTTTTAAAGAAGCAGGAAAAATTTGACTCAACTTGGTTCAGTAAATATGGTTTTTTTAATAATATAATTAAAAAATAAAAAATAACAGTAAATAAATAGAACTACCAAAAAGAATGATCAACTCAAAAAATAAATGTTTGAAAATATTATAAATAAAATATCTTTTTAATATTTATTTGATAACAAAATAAAAAAAATGAAAATATGATAATCAAATAGAAAGTACAATAAAAAAATAATCTAAATTTTAATTATCAGTAAATCAAATATTAAAAGATAAAATTAAAAAAAATATTAAATTAAAAAAAACTATCCAAGTTTACTTAGGTCAATCTACTAAATACATGACTTGTTCAAGAGATCAAGATAACACGTAAAAGGAAAATTAAATAAAATAATGAAGCTTAAATCTTAAACAAATTAAATCTTAAACAACTCAATGTTTAATGGCAAAATAAAAAAAATATCTAATATAAAAAAAAACAATAAAATAAAAAAGATGCAAGTCCACCTCTGAGGTCAACTTGCTAACATGATTTTGAAATAACTCCACCATAAAAGAAAGGAAAAAAAATCATAAAATCTAATTTCATGCCAATTTAATATTGAAAGATAAAATAAAAAAAAATTCATCAATTTAAAAAGGACTTGGAAAATACTGAAGTTAACTTGAGCTGATTTTTGAAACTCGTAACTTGAGTTATGAGGTTGAGACTAATTCC
Organism: Populus euphratica; assembly: GCF_000495115.2. Lineage (NCBI taxonomy): Eukaryota > Viridiplantae > Streptophyta > Magnoliopsida > Malpighiales > Salicaceae > Populus > Populus euphratica. Next base: position 313,876 of record NW_011499979.1, read on the forward strand.
ATAAAAAGCAAATTAAAAAAATCACGAAACCAAATCCTTAATTAACAAATTATCAACAAATGAAATAAAAAAAATCAATAAAAAAAGGATAAAAAAAATAGCAATAAAGAAAATGAAAACCAAATTTAACATAAAAAAATGACATGGGATGAAATTAAAAATTAAAAATTAAAAATAGAAAATATTATAAATAAAATATCTTCTTAATATTTATTTGATAACAAAACAAAAAAAATGAAAATGTGATAATCAAATAGAAAGTACAATAAAAAAATAATCTAAATTTTAATTATCAGTAAATCAAATATTAAAAGATAAAATTAAAAAAAATATTAAATTAAAAAAAACTATCCAAGTTTACTTAGGTCAATCTACTAAATACATGACTTGTTCAAGAGATCAAGATAACACGTAAAAGGAAAATTAAATAAAATAATGAAGCTTAAATCTTAAACAAATTAAATCTTAAACAACTCAATGTTTAATGGCAAAATAAAAAAAATATCTAATATAAAAAAAGCAATGAAAAAAAAAAGATGCAAGTCCACCTCCTAGGTTAACTTGCTAACATGATTTTGAAATAACTCCACCATAAAAGAAAGAAAAAAAATTATAAAATTTAATTTCATGCCAATTTAATATTGAAGGATAAAATAAAAAAAAATCATCAATTTTAAAAAGGACTTGAAAAATACTGAAGTTAACTTGAGTTGATTTTCGAAACTCGTAACTTAAGTTATGAGGCTGAGACTAACTCCATAAAAAGAAAATTAAAAAAATCATAAAACCAAATCCTTAATTAACAAATTATCAACAAATAAAATAAAAAAAATCAATCAAAAAAGAATAAAAAAAATAGCAAGGAGAATGAAAACCAAATTTAACATAAAAAAATGACTTAGGATGAAATTAAAAATTAAAAATAAAAAATATTAATAAAAAAATAAAAATCAAATTTAATATAAAATCAAATGCAATCAAGTGCCATAGATAGAATGAAACTAAAAGAAAAAAAATTAATAGAAACTGATTCAAAACAATGGCAGGGTACCTTTTAAATTTTGTAAGCCAACATGATTATTAAGGAAAGGAGAGAGTAAAGAGGGAGGAGAAGGAAAAAGCATGTCATCGCCTAGCTACTGTGCAACAATCAACACGCGTCACACCACCAAGATGAGTATAGGGTGACAATTCCAACATCATTGTGTTAGTCATCGTTTGGCTGTTGGGAGATACTCCACAAGCTTATGAAGATCGGTAAAGCCGCGTTAGTCTATTTATCCTAGTCCCCTTATTTATTTTAGTTTCAATTTTAACTCTTTACCACTTAATTGTTTTAAATTAGCCAAGATTTTTTTTTCTTTTTGCAAAATTAAGTATCAACCCAGTAATGAAACTTCCCCTCCATATTGCAAGACACTCATACGAAAGCAATCACAACAAAATACTAAATCAAATTCTAAATAAAACTAATACAAAGAAATGAAATTAAAAAAAAAAGTAAAGGATCAAAATAAAAAAATGTTCATGAAATTCCTTAGTGACCTTTAGTTTTTGCCTTTTCTTCTTTTTCTTCTTCTCTCCTTTTTTTTTTTTTTTTTAATATTGATGTATATCTTATCTATTTTGGTGGAAAAATTCATTTTCATTTTTCTGATTTTTTATTGGAAAAAAACTAAAAAGGAAAAAAAGTTTTATGCTACGAAATACATTCCCAACTACAGTTTAAATATGGATATTGATATATGTAGACTTCAATTCAATTATAAAAGCTTCTTCGATTAATTCAATATTCTCCACACTTGTGTATTGAAAATCTTAATGCAGTTGGTTAAAACAAAAGGTGCGTATTGAAAACTAAATATGACCGCAGTTTCAATTTGGCACTTAATTCACTGGCTATAAATTCAAATGTGTGATTTTAAATTGCTAATATAAATAACTAAGCAAATTTGTTTAGGTTAAGAAATCCATATTACACATATTTGTAGTTGCAGCAAGAAAAAATTAATATTATTGGTTAAAATAGTTGTCGAGACAATAATTTTTGTAATGTAAAACAATATAAATATTACAAACATGGTATTGAATATAAAAAACTTGAATAATAATTGTCTTGGAGGGGGATTTTAGTGGTAGTAATCATCATCAGCTCATCCAAGCTACTGGGGATATCATATCTGCCGTAAAAATCCCTCTCTTCTTCAACGCTACCATTGACACCAGTTGTGGACCGAAAATGCTAGAGGGTTTTGGCAACTAGACTTGGTGGGTTACGAGAAATTTACTCCAAAATCGGCTTCACTAGACGGGGTTTCATTTAGAAATTGAGTGCTTGTGTTTTTTTTTCAAAGCTTTAATTATGCACCCAGTTGTCAAAAAAGAAATAGAAATTCTTACGAGCAGTTTGCCAGGTTACGCAATTTTAAAATAATATTATAATCTAATATATATTTAAATGAATTGATGATTAATTTACAAGTTACCTGATACATGCCTGAAGGCTGAAATATAAGCACGAGGGACAACATTCACCGCCGTTCAATGTCAAGGTTAGCATTGACTATGCTCAATTCCATGGCGTATGATAATTTAAGGTTTTATTTGGCATAATTCTTGAAAATTCATTTTCATTGTTTTTTAAACTTTTGAGTCAGAGAAGAATTATAAATATATTTTATTAGAAATGATTTTTTTTATTTAGATAAGAATTTAAGGTTATTCAAGTTTATTTATATCTTTTTAAAATGTCTATATTTTTGTCATTTTAAATAAATATAAGGGTCCTTGTAACAAAATATAAAGAAGATTGTATAACAAGAATAATCTCTAAATCAAGAGCAGAATAGTTAAAGGTTATTAACTCAATTTATTTCCACAAGTATTCCAAACAGTGTAATTAAATTAAATTATATGATTTAGTATTTTATTTTAAATATAAAAATTGTAATATCTTATAATTGAATTCAAATGTATTTATAAATTAAATTAAATTCAATACATAGTTCAATTTCAAATAAGCTGTTAGTTTTCAACATACAGTAATTGTAGCTTAGTTAAATCCATACGCGTTTCATCGTATAGACTATGGAAAGAGTATGTTAACATAAATAATTCAGGAATCATTTGATTGGACATCACCAATCAGGACCACAACATTACCAAGAATTCCCAGTTCGTTAACAAATCTCCTCAATCCTCTTTCTCAATCGCTCCCCACCCAGCGGACAATGCTAGACTTTGCCAAGGGAAGAAACATGCCATCCTTCGAAGAGGGGACATCTATATATATATATATATATATATATATATATAAAAAAAATA
>NW_011499979.1:317232-421313 GCF_000495115.2 Populus euphratica
AAATCAGGACCACAACATTACCAAGAATTCCCAGTTCGTTAACAAATCTCCTCAATCCTCTTTCTCAATCGTTCCCCACCCAGCGGACAATGCTAGACTTTGCCAAGGGAAGAAACATGCCATCCTTCGAAGAGGGGACATCTATATATATATATATATATATATATATATATATAATAATAATAAGATTTGTTATGAACTTTAGAAATGAATTGAAATTTAGATTTCTCCCCACCCAGCGGACAATGCTAGACATATTTGCCAAGGGAAGAAACATGCCATCCTTTGAAGAGGGGACATCTATATAATAATAATAATAATAAGATTTATTATGAACTTTAGAAATGAATTGAAATTTAGATTTCGAGACAGTGTATAAACCTCACGTAAACAAATTGATATTTACTTTGGTTCGAATAACAATGCACATTTTCTCTTTCAATCTAACCTTTTGATTTATTCTGTTTATGATTCCAACTCATTCATGTATTATTCAGCTGGATATCCTACCAGATACCGAAGTTTTTTTTTTAAAAAAATTATATGCTTCTTGTTATGTTTTTTGCTTTACTTGATAACATTCTTGAATATAACACTTTAAGAGCATCCCCAGCGGGTTTATTAAACATTAAAAAATATTATTTTGATTTTTTCATACTTATTTAACACGTTTAAAAGAAAATATTAAACAAAATCCTAAAATATTTTTTTATATATCTTAAAAAAAAACTAAAATCAACAAAATGAGATCATAAAAAAATAAACTAATGAAATATAGTTACGTGGAGAAACAATATCATCAAACTTATTAAGAAAAAATAAAATATTTATTTCTCCCACTTCAATGTAATTGGCTATTTAAATAGCTTTTTTTCATTAATATATATATATATATATAATAAAAAATCATATTTATACTAATATTTTATTAATTAAGTTCTTCAAAATAGTATTTTTCAATGGAAATGCTCTAAGAAGAGATTATAAGTAGCTTGACTGAGAAATATACATGTTTAATAACAATAAACATATCCAAATACAATAAGAAATCCAAGCATCAGAAAAGGGAATCTAGTTCTGGAAAGATAGAACATCAATCAACATGTAATTCCATCCTTTGTCTAAATGAGCCTACTGGCATCCAAGCTATTGGGCATGTCGAACACCAACATATTGCTGCAGTAACTATCCTTCTCATCTTCAGTGCTGACATTGACATAAGTCGTTGATGAAGAACGCAAGGGAGTTGTACTAGATGAAGGTGTGGACAGAAACGAGCCGAAACTCAAACTTTGTAGTGTCTCAAAGGAAATATCGTTGGTGATGGGTTTATTATTAGAATCATGATACACGTAGTTTGACATGAGACTTCCACAAATATCGGGAGTAGTCTCTCCGTTGGCGTGCCACGAACTTCGTAGAGAATTTTGACAACTAAAGTTGGTGGGGTTACGAGAAAGTTGTTCCGAATTGGCTGCGCTAATCTGGGTTTCATATAGAAATTGAGCACTTGGTGTATTTATTTGGTTTTGGAGCTCGTTTGGTTGGAAGCATTGAAATTGGTTTTGAACATGGTTGTTTCCAACTTGGCTATCTTGAACAAGTCTTGGATTGACGTCTTGGCTAATATAGTTGCCTTGGCATGACAAGTAAGGAGTGGCTAGATTCAAGAGATCTGGGTTCAAAATGGGTCCATTGCCAAGCGAACTTGAAATATTAAGCCGAGATGAGTTGTCGATAGTCGAGTTGAGAACCGAGTAGAGTTGAAAAAGATCAAGGTGTGGCCTATGAGTCACAGGATCGATTCCCATCCTCAGTAGCCGTTTCCTTATGTGGGTGTTCCAATAATTCTTGATTTCGTTATCAGTTCGTCCAGGCAAGCGAGTAGCAATTGCAGACCACCTAACACAGTGTGAACAGAAGAAAAATTGAGTCACCGAGGGAATAGTGCAGAAAATGTATGGTTATTTAACTCGGTGACAAGTCCGAGAGAAATAAAACAATCACTACAAAATGGCACAGAATATTTTATTGTCTGGCATGTAAAAATCGTCTGACTACCAAATAGATAATGTCTATTAGTCAAATAATGAAAAAAAAGAAAAGAAAAAAGAAGTTAGGCTGAGGATAGAAAAAACAAATGCACTCACTTATTTCCCAAAACACTATGCAACTGAATTATTGTCTCCTCTTCTTCAAACGAGAGCTTTCCTCTCTTGATGTCGGGCCTCAAGTAATTAGTCCATCGAAGACGACAACTCTTTCCACATCTTTTGAGTCCTACAATTGAAATTCACATCACAAAAGCATTAGTCAAGTTATTATAAAAGTAGTGATGGTTAAAAAAAAAAAAAGACGATAGTTCTAACTTCACTAAACCAAAAGTTTTGTACAAGCCACATAAATGCAGAATTAGCTTGAATACCTGCATTTTTTGGTAGGAGTCGCCATCTTCCATGCCCATGTTTCTGAATGTAGCTAATCAATTTTTTATCTTCCTCTTCTGTCCATGGACCTTTCTTTAGTCCATTTTTCTCACAACAAGGAGATTTTCCCATAATATTGCTTGAAGGGCTAATCTTATTTGTTAGCTTGTGAGGGAGAGGAGGGTGAGAAGGAGAGGCAAGGCAAGTTCACTCCTTTTGAGAAACATGTGCGGAAGCATATATAGGGTAGAGAATTCAAGCAAGAGAAGCAACGGAGCTAAAGAAGTCAATGCGATTTGATACCGTCTTTCTACATCACATTATATACGTGTCTTATTGCAACCCAAATAATAATAATAATAATAATAATGTACGTGTCTTGTTATGAAGAAAAATCACAATAACAAACAAAAAGGGTTAATTGTAATTAGTAAAATGAGATCAAACAAGGACAATCCAAAAGCTATGATAAGAAATTAATTACCGGACGTTGCTAGATCCATTAACGTGGTTAGTCTAAATATCATTAGGTGTTTATCCAAATCAACTTGTAAATTGGACACATAAGAAATTAAGAAGAATTGACAGCATTATTCGCACAAAGAGAGAAGCCAATGATGATTCGCTATTGTAAATATAGGTGAAATTATTTTTTAAATTGTTTTTTATTTAAAAATATATTAAAAAAATATAATTAAAAAAATATTTTTAATAACAACATATCAAAATAATATAAAAATAAAAAAAAATAATTTAAAATAAAAAAAATCAATTTTATTTTAAAAATATAGTTAAATTGCACTACCAAACACTATCTAACTTAGCAAGAAGATGACCATAATATAAATTTTATTTAAGTGTATTTTTTTTTAAGTTGTTACCACTTGTGTTCACCTCTCTAAATTATAATGAAAATTTTGATCACCTTTCACCAAAAAAAAATTTAATAAAACTAATAATTCAGAAGTATATTTTTAAAGCTAATAATCCTTAAATTAGAAAGATAAAAAAAAGAGGAAAAATCATCATTTTATTCCTATGTGTTTGTGGCAATTAATCATTTCACTCGTATTTCAAGCTTCGTCTATTTACATTAAAATTTAAAAAATGTTTTCCAATTAGCCTCTCCGTCAATTTGAAAGGAAATAAATTACATTTAGTATTTTTTTTTTTAAAAAAAAACACTTCCTCCTTTATGCATCGATATTGTTCATCAGTAGCTCACCACCACTTTAATTATTAAATCATAACGAGTAACAAAAACAAAAATGACAGTAATTAAGCTGTAGTTCAACTAATATTAATTTCCTTCCTTCTCTTAGTAAATTTAAAATTAGAATATTTTCTTTGTAAAATATATTTTTTAAATCCAATCATAACATTAAAATATTTTTTATATAAAAAAATGATTTATTTTAGACTTTAAACATGTTTCTACAAAATGAATTTGATCTTTTTTATAGGAAAATTTATTGATTGTAACTTATTGATCAATATTTTATTAATTTTCATATTATTTTTATAAAAATTAGTTCAAACTCAAAAATGTTTAAAAGGAGGGATGCAAATATCAATTAAATTACTGCTCAATTGACAATTTTGATGTTAATTGATAGAACGTAAAATACAAGATTATTGTGGAGAAATCTTGATGATCTAATTATGTAAAAGAGATAAATATAAGAAAAGATATTGCCCCCTAAATTTACAATAATTAGAACTCTAGCTTTTCAAAAAAAAAATTGGATAAGAAACTAGTTATGCTAAAAAAAATACTAAAAATTTCCTAAATTATATTATTTCAGGTAAAATATATTGTTATTTGATTTTAATGATAAAAATAACTATTGTACATAAATGCTAATATTTTGCCTAAATTAAATACTTGTATTTATTTGAAGGCAAATATTTCTAAGATAGTTTTTTGGATCTAGTCTTGCCCGTGAATACTAATCTTTACTCTCTCTCTCTTCTTTTTTTTTTTTAATTACGAGGGCAAGATTTGCAAAGGTGGTAAATGAAGATTGAGTCTTGTCTTATTTCTTTCAATTATATAATTTAAATCAATCCACCATAAATTAATTATTTAACCAAAAATATTCACAATAAGTAATCACTAACATTTCAACTAATCAAATTAATATAAATGAGTAAATCATGTGTAAATCGTGAATTAATTCAAAACAACATACAAAGTAATACATATTTGCGTGTAAAAAAATAACAATTAACCCATAAAATTATGTGAACAATAAATAAATTACATATAGGAATTCAAAATTAATCTTTACAAGTTATCAAAATCAGTTGGAACTAGGCCAAAAATGACTAAAACAAAAGGAAGCAATTCATGTGTAGATGAACTAATGAGATTGCGAGCGTCGATTGCATGAGTTGTCAGGCCAGAGAGATGCATGAATCACTCAATAGTGTGTACCAATCCTTCCTCCTCCTTTTGATTTGGTTGTTGTTGACCACCTCCACGAGAGATGAGAGATTGGAGACTGAAAAGTTATTGTTGATTCATCTTTCATGTTGTATTGATTTTTCTAGGTTCTTCTTTGTTAATGCTAATATTGTTTTTTTTTTTTGTTGTTATTGTTTGGATGGACAAAGAATAGTTGATGGTCATAGGGTGGTGGTAATTAATCACAAGTAGTGGTGAAAATCACAATGGGCAACCTTGAGAAGAACAAAAATAGAAAACTCGAAGATTTTGATGGCGGGTTTTTTTCTTAACTTTTCTTTTATTATCCTTTTCCTTTCTCTATTTTTTTTTTTTTTGCCAAGTTTTTAGTTGGCTAGGCTTTTTGCAAGAGTCTCTCCTTTTATTTCTTCATGTGTTCTCCCTTTTTTTTTTATGTGAATGTCTCATATTTATATTGTGTGAAATACTCTACAAAACATGAAAAATTAAATTGGAAAAATAATGTTAGATGATTTATATTATTTCCTTTTTTATTATAAATTCCTAATTAATTAAATTTTCTTTTCTTGGTCAATAAGATTTCTTTCAATAATTTTTTAATTTTGATTGGTCCTCTTATTTATTTATTTTTTTCTCTTTTGCATATTCTTCCTCCATTAGTTTTTATAGTCCCTAGAAACATTAGACTCTTTTCTTTCTTATCTCTAAATTTACCCTTCAAAATTCTTTTTTATTATTGAGAATTTAAAAAATAACTGAATTTGATTGAAAATAATTTTTTAAAAAACTTTACATTAAAAAATTTAGGGTAAAAAATAAATTACGACAAAGCCAATCATTGCTATATATGTAGAGAGAGAAATTGGTTATGCAAATATATATAAATAGATTAAATATATGTTTGGTTAAAATTATTATAAGATAAATATTATATATATAAAATAAATAAAAATTATATTAGATAGTAAAAAATAACATTTTAAAATGCATTTACATGTAAAGGCAATACAAAAAGTACAAATTATTGGAATAACCAAATATTTTATTTATTTATTCTTGAGAAAAAAGCAAAAACGACGGGCTATACCAAGCAGTTTTTGGTAGCCTTTGAGTATATTTATGATGCGGCAGTGGTTGATAAGATGATAACAGAATGGCTTAAAAATCCACTTCAAGGTGGAAATATGCTTTGGCTGTTTCGATTAGTCTCCCTCAATCAATCTCTCTCGCTGTCTCGTTTTCCAAAACAGTAGTCTGGAACAGAAAAAACAAAAACAAAGATCGTTATCGTAGGGCTCAATTGGCTGTCACTACCAGGAATCTGTTCTGATGTATTGCTTAGCTTAGAGGATTTGACCTTGCTACATAGCCAGAACATGTGCATGGCTCCAAGCCGACATGACTCTAGGGATCCATCCGGTTGGCTAGCTCTTTTGAGCCGTCATTTCTTTCGAAACGTGGACGCCTGTCATCAGTCTTCATGCTCACCGTCTTTACAAGAGAGCTTATTAGTTAGTATTGCTAATTAATAAGCTAGAGGAAGTCTTAATTATAACGTTCAACATAAGCTAGAGGATTTCATTCCACTGAAGAAGATGAAGGTTACACACATAGATTTAGCTAAATAATTAATGTGTTCTTGTTGTTTTTAGTGCAGTGAAACCCGAATCTCGATGATTAATTGTAGTTTCTTTCTTTATATATATTTTTATTGTATATCCTAAAACTTGGTGAACTTTCATACGAAATATATCTTACAGATTGGAAAACCTAGCCAGAATTACAAATCATAAGCTGTATAGGATTAAAGGATGTCTATCATCTGTGACATTCTCTAATGAAATGACGGCAAAACACTTTCTTTCATGTCAGAATCTATTTCTGATTTAGAAATGTTAGAAATATATGCATCAACAAGTAATTCCAAGCCCAAAGCTATCAAAAAGGTTGGGGGGCTTTCACTTTCTTATCGGTTTTTTTCCTGTATTTGTTGATTCACGGTTTTTACTGGATCGATTTCTAAATAATTGACACCCCATGTTTTTATCTTGCAATTAGTGCAGCAGACTCTGCATAGAGTGGAAGAGAAATGATAGGGAGCCACGTTGCAAGTAATATAGCAGAGAGAAAGTGATGCCCGGGTCACCTTCTAAGTTTTATACATTAAAATTTACAATTTTTAACAAAGATAAAAGAAAGTAAAGAAAGCAGAACAAACCTTTTGTAGTTCCTCAATTTTATTTTGCTATGGTTTTCACATGGAGAACATGCAAAATCAAAGAGGAAAAGCTCTCTGCAAGTTCTTTTTTCGACTTCAAGACAGAACCATTTTTAATTTCATTTTTCTTTTTTAAAATCCATTATACTTCTATAGATCTAAAGTAGGTTGTCACAAATGGGATTTAGAATGAGAAGGGGTAAAATTAAAAATAAAAGCGTCATTTAGTTTTATATTAACTCTAGGTAAAATGTTAATTATACTAAAAGAAATATTAATATTATCCTAAAGCATAATACTTAAGGCTACTTTGTGTTTATTCTTATTATAAAATACAATCTATGGTCCTTATATATATTAATTGTTCACCTAAGCTAGTGTGTATGTTCATTATTTATGGTAAAAACTACTAAGATTTAATGATAATGATTTGAGATCTAGGCATTCAAAAAAAATTTAATCCTCACTTTTAGAATACAAGTATTAGATCTCGAGAGGATGATAAATGATAAATTGAATTTTGGTATATTTTCTTGGAATATGTTCAAAATTATCAATTGAGCTCTAGCCCATCTTCTTTAGTTAGACATTACTTACCCTCAATGGGTTTATATAAGATCACACTAATCCAACCCGAATCTCTGTAAATACTAAAAATTAGGAATATGAAAACAAACTCACACAAATTAATATTGAATATAAGCTCATTTATCTTTAAGGAGACTTCCAAGAAAAAACCTAATTAGGATTCATAATCATGGATCAATATTAAGTTACAAGAAAAGAAAAAATACAGACCAATCATGCCAATATATAAGAACAAATACATGTATATGATCAAACTAAACACATCTTTAACACAATTTAAAAATAAAGAAAACATGTTAAAAGTTATTGGAGATAAATAATTAATATTGTTAAACTCCTAATGACAATAAAAAAACTGTTAGAGATAAATAATTAATAACCTTGATGTTGTCATTTATCTTTCATTTCATGTCCATAATTATATTGAAAATATTCTCAAACATATTCTTTTTTAGATGCATGATATCAAGATTATGACGGAGGAGATTGGTATTCTAATAAGAAAGCTCTTACAAAATACTTCGCTTTACCTAATTATGGGTAAAATCAAAACCAAAAAACTTCTGCTTATCATATTAAAAATCAAACACAATATCATCGTACTCTGACACAATGTCATACAATTCTTCACTCGAAAAAAGCAGTTGTGCAACATCCTTTTTAACTCTGTCATTAAAAAAGTCATTTTTACTTCTTATGAACTTGTGACTCGTTGCTATTTATTATCAGTAATGTCTTGTTATTTTCTATACAGTATTGACATGTTAGTTTTCTATGCGTACTCCAACCACAACTGTTTTAACTCATCAATTAACGGTCGAATACAAACATCTATATTTCAACCCGAACTCTTAGGAACGGGTATAACTATAGATTAAAAAAACACGAACTCCAATCTTATACACATCCATGGTAGCAAGTTGTAAACTGTGAATATCACCAACCAATAAGAATAAGGAGCAGTAAATAACTTGAATGGATTTAATTTGTATATACATAACCCAAGCTACACATTTCTTGTCTTCATTAAAAATTGAGGATGCACACTTTTAAAGTGTTTAAACAGTTTTCCCTTCAAAATCTTCTATTTAAGCTTTATTCTTTATTTTCTCTCTTTCTTTTTTTTTGTGTGTTTTTATTCTCTCTATTTTCTCTGGTGATTTTTCTTCTTTTTGAGTATCTAATAGCTTTCCTATATTTTTTTTTTTTGGTGTTTATCCTTTGATCTATTTATAACTTACTCTCTATTTACCTTTTTTTTTTTTTCTAGTTCCTTCATCTCTATTTTCTTTTCTCTTTATCTCTATACTTTACTGTTGTTTTGAAGAGAGACTCAAACTCTTATATTATTTTAGTCCTTAGTTTTTTATTTGCTTGTCATTTCACTCCCTATTTTTATTTTATTAAAATATGTTAGGAAGTGAGGGTAAATATGGGTTATTACATAGGTTAATTTTTATTTTTTATTACAAAAAATGTTTGAGCTTGAGTTTTAAAAATAAACACAAATATTATTTGAGCTGAAACTTATTTAGTAATATAAATTGGTTAAACAAGTGAGTTTTGATGGAATTAAATTCATTTGTCCTTAAAAATAACAAAACTGTCTTTGCTTTTTTAGTGATGTTAGATTGAATTCAAAGAGATTTTCTCTTCATAAACAACTCATGTATAGTTATATTTACAAGTTCAAACTCCTTAAAAGTTTTAATTGACTATTATATCTTTAATATAATGTTAATATAATAACATATCTTCAATATTAATATATAAATCCCATCTCACTTATAATTAAATAAAAAAACTAATATTGAAGAAACTCTTAAAAGATAAATTATTAAAAACTAAAAATAATTTAATTCTATTTTTCAATTATTTTTATTTTTTTTTTGTCAAAGATAAGAAATTCCATTAATAAACTAGTAATACATAATGAGCTTTATAGCCTTAAATAATACATTAAAAAAACCTGGAGTAAAATAATTATATGGTATAAGAGATAAAAGATGAACAAATTAATCTTAAATCTACTGACAATAATTAGAGTAACTCTATAACCTAGAGAAAAGACATGTATACTATTCTAAGATCTAGTAATAATTAGTGGTTTTCCTTCCTCAAAGACATTTCTTTCTATTGTTAAGCATAGTTGTCCATTAAATCATTTTCTATTTATCTAAATCCATTGAGTTAAAGCAGAGATTTGTAATAATTTGGTGAGTGTCTTAGTAGGGCAGTTCCTCTATTGTTTATATAAGTAGGACATTGTACATATGTTATGATATAACCTATTATACATGATAAAACTATACAAGAGGAAACATAATATTTTCTATATTACAACACATCCTATTATACTCCTTCTCAAGCTGAGGGTGGGTTATCCACGTGAAGCTTGGAATGTAGAGAAGTACAAGTAAAGGAAGCAGGTAGCTTTGTAAGAACATCTGCTAATTGATCTTTGAAAGAGATGAAACAAATCTGAATCTCTTTTTTAGTAACTCAATCATGAACAAAGTGATAATCGACTCAACATGTTTCGTATGAGCATGAAATATTGGATTAACAAACAGATATGTAGCACCCAAATTATCACACCAGATAGTGGTAGCAGAACTAGGAGAGAAACATAAATCTGATAAAAGATAGTGAAGCCAAAGAACCTCAATAATACCATCAGTTAAAGCCTTATACTCTCCTTCAATAGAGGATCAAGCAACAGTGCGTTGCTTGCTAGATTTCCATAAAACAGGAGTGGTGCTAAGAAATACAATGTAGCCACCCGTGGATTTTTGATCATCAATATTGTTGGCCCAATCAGCATTAGTAAAACCATGAAGAGACAAAGCAGAGTCACGAGTAAGATGGATACCAAAGGATGATATACGTTTAGGTATCGCAGGATACGTTTAACAGCGGTCCAATGGCTTTCGGTAGGAGCATGCATAAACTGACATACCTTATTCACAATATAAAAGATATTGGGTTGAGTAAATGTGAGATACTAAAGAGCACCAACTATTTGGTGGAAAGGAGTGGCATCTGAAAACAACTTAGTAGACTGCATATTAAGTTTGGAAATAGACGCTGGTGTATCAACAGGTTTACACGATGACATACCAGCATGATTCAAAATATTAAGAACATACTTATATTGACTAAGCACAAGACCCATACTAGTGGAAGCAACTTTAATCCTTAAAAAATAATGTGCATGACCCAAGTCATGAAGTTTAAACTCCGAACTCAGCAAGGTAATAAGGCAATGAATCAATTCAGAGTTATTAATAGTAATTACAATGTCACCACATAGACAAGTAAGCAACAGATATTAGGAGTCTTACTCATAATAAATAGAGAGGTATCAACCTTTAAAGCTCGAAAACTAATAGTTAGGAGAAAATCATTTAATTGTATATATCAGGCCCGCGGTGCTTGTTTTAAACCATAGAGAGATTTGTGAAGGCGAAAAACATAAATAGGCAAAGCAATGTTGACAAAGCCTGTGGGTTGCTGCGTGTAAACAACCTCACAAAGTGAGCCATTGAGGAAGGCATTGTAAACATCAAGTTACTGAATCTTCCATCTTTTTAAGACTGTAATTGCGAGAACTAATTGAATAGTAGTCAATTTAACAACATGACTGAAGATTTTTGAATAATTTATACCTTCCTGTTGGGTGAACCCTCGTGCAATCAAACGAGCCTTGTCAATGGCCCTATCAGCTCAGCGTTTGATTTTATACACCCATCGGTAGCCAACAATGTTCATAAAAGGATCAAATGGCACCAATGACGAAATGGCATTGGCATGTAAGGCTGCAATTTCATCCTTTATGGTAGTATGGCAACACAAGTCTGGTCAGCTTTCTTAAAACTTAGAGGCTAAAAAAAAGGAGACAATACCCATAAAGCTGAAATTAGCGAAGAGGAAGCAGAAACAGAGCTAATGTTGGCAGTCTTTAGCTATCGAGGACGTTGCACCATGGGATGCTATCGAGTGGGTGACGGAGCAGAAGGCAGATGGAGTTCAGCTGTGGAAGAGAGTATGTGGAGAGATCCACATATAAGTCCAGATCGAGCATAGACTGAGTAGAGTGCCAGATGGAGAAGACAATGCTGATGACGAGGTTGGAGAGTCTGTAGTAGAGGGCAAATCTAAAGAAGATAAAACTATCACCACATAACTTAAACTTGCAAAATAATCAAGAGACATATATGAAGATAATGGTGAGGCGACTAACAGTTAATGGGAAGGAGAGGTGGGGCTGAGACGGGTTAAGATGGAAAAATGGTGAGGGGGGTAAGTTTGAGATAACTACAGGCAAAGAGGAGGATGGGGACAGGATGACAGACTTAATGAAGGGGAAAACTTGTTTATGAAATCCGATATGACGGCAAATGTAGATGCGGTCAAGCAATAAATCAAGACAACGATAGTATAGACAAGACAAACTATAGCCTAAAAACACATACGGAGTGGAGCGATAGTCTAGTAGCTTATGAACATTGTAAGGATGAAGGAAAGGAAAGCTGAGACATCGAAAGGTACATAAAAAAACATAATTATGTGTTTGACGAATCATTTGAAAGGAGATTTTTTACTTAAAATCAAGGTTAGCATACGATCAATAAGATAAACCAAGATTTTAAATTGCATAATGCCAAAATTTTAAAGGTGCCTTACATTGGCCTAAAAGTCTAAGACTAGTTTCAATAATATATCGATGATGACGCTTAACAATACCATTCTGTTCATGAGTATGTGGACATATGAGATGGTGGTGGATACCGATGGTTTTAAAAAAGAAATTTAATTTATGATATTCACCATCCCAATCAGTTTGAACAATTTTGATTTTACGAGAGAACTAAAGTTTAACAAGCATTTGAAATTGTTGAAATACATTGAATACATCTTAGTTGATGGCAATAAGATAAAACCAAGTAAATTTTGTATGTGTATCCCTAAATATGATAAAATAACAAAAACCATCAGATGATAGCATAAGGGCAAAGGCCCAAACATCACTAAAGATAAGTTTAAGAGGAGTAGATGTTTTATGGCATGTAGGTCCTAATGACTAAAATGAAGAAACTTCAACAGAAAGAGAGGATAACAGAGCACTAAAGATAAGCTAGTCTTGCTGTTTCCAAGCCAAGAATGGTTGGCAGGGTCCATAATTGAAGGTAGCAGAGATAACAGATGTTGTACTGGATAAATCATGCAAAAAAGGGCATGGAATAGAGCCATCAACAAACAAGCAAACTCCTTGACCAATTAGATACGACTTTATCTACATACACCAAAACAAATAATTGTTGTTGGTAAGTTTGAGAATAATAACCTGCTGGGTGTTGGAGAAAGGAATAAGAACTGTTGTTGTGGCAGATAGAACCATGGCTATGTTGGTTGTTGTGGTGAGTCTAAGGACCGGGGAGGAAGAATTTGGAGAAAAGGAGCTGACATTAATGCCAACAACAATAGTAACTATATGATCCATGATGATAACATATGGATATCCTGCGAAGCCTTTGACAGATAGGAGAAGGCACAACAATGTAGCCTTGATGGATACCGTCTTTGACAGAGAGGAGAAATGCACAATAATGCAGCAAACAAAGTTTGACAACAAAGAAATAATGAATCTGCAACAAAAAGAAGGAAGAGCAAAAAAATATAGCAGAATGGCATAAACAACAGAATAGATTCTACAATAGAGAATAGAGAAGCGGGGATGGCAATAAGAAGGGAAAAAACTACAACAAAAGGTAAAAGAATCGCTTTAAGGTAGAGAGACTCTAATACCAATTTAAAGTAGAGATTTGTAATAATTTGATGAGTGCTTTAGTAGGGCAGTTTCTTTACTATTTATATAAGTAGGACATTGTGCATATGTTATAATATGACTTATTACATATGATAAAACTATACAAGAGAAAATATAATATTTTCTATATTACAACACATCTCATAATACATGGAATAATGAGTCTCCACTACAACTTCACATGAGTAAGAAAAAATAAAAATAAAAAAATTGTAAACTCTAAAAATAGATCAAAAAAGGTAAAAATAAAGGCATCAAGCCTTAATCTTAAAAATATGCTACCACAATGTTATTGTCCACGGCGATAGCAAAGAAAAATCTAAAAAACAAAAATTCCTAAAATCTTATAAAGAAATATCTTTTTGTTTATCAACCATGTATATAAAAACATAAAATAAGCTTTTTAATTCACTCCTAATATGTATAGTATATTATTATCGCTTTTGTTTGGTCTATGAAAACTTTGAAAATGCTTAAAAGTCATCTTAAAATCAATAATATTAAGATCCAAAAATAATAAAACTACATCAACGTTAGTCAACGTTAAATTATCATATTGGATTTTTTTTATATGATATTTCTTTTTGTTGTTTTGTATTACTTTTTATTTCTATGAAGAAAATTATCTATAAAAATTTGTACAATTTCTCATGTCATTTTATATTGATTTATCAAAACAATTATTACAATTATTGGAAAATTTCACGTTTAGTAATGACGTTAGCCCAAATTTGCTGCATGGTTGGCTTCTAAAATAGTATTGTCACATGTTGACAACTCCTAAAAAAAGAAAAGAAAAAGAGGTGGCTCTTGTTGAAAAGACAACTCTTTTCTTTTTTTTCTTTTTTTTTTTTTTTTAAAAAAGCTTTCAAGCTATGTAAGTTTTCAGTATCTAGCGAATGTAGGATATAGGATAGTGATATCATTATAATTGTTTTAGCAAAAAATCTTTGAGTTGAGAATACATAGCTATCATTTGTATAGACGAAGCCAATAATAATGTTGGTCCAAATTCACTACATAATTGGCCTCTTACAAAATATTGTTTACACAATATAAATAGAACAATATTATAATAAAAACAATGAACTAATTCCTTTTTATTTTTTCTATTTGAGCAAGAAGGATGTGAAATCTTATTATAATATATGATATAAAAAAAAACACATTTTCAATTCCTAACCGTATTGAAAAACAGATTGGTGCAGGATTTTTAGTAATTATTATTTTTAAAACATATATCTACAGCTGAAAACATGAGAACGCCCTTAAAACCCACAGCAGATCCATGCCATTTCCTAATGTTTCTGAGCTGTCGATAGACTTGGTCAAACAATAGATTGTGAGGACTGTTTCCGATTCAAAATCGCCCAATGACAAGATTTATCGGGTGATTAGACTTCTTATGGGGTTGGGGAGATGCAATTTCTCGAGTCGCACATGTTGTATATACGGTATACCAATCACCACCGAGTTGGCTTAAAGGTGTCTTGACTTTCGAAGGAAAAGCACAAAATCATTCAAGAGAGTTTGAATACTGTTGATGATAACCTTTCCATTTGAAATACACAGTAATCCATACAATCTATACACGTGTACTTACATAAATACCACCCCCATCAACCTAGTGGAAATTTAGGAGGATCCATCGTCCATCTCTACTGGTCAAACTCGTCTCATCACAGCCAACTGGCAGGGAATGAGGAGAGTCCATTGTATTGCCTAGCTAGTTGCCCTACAAATTGCTAGTTTGGCTAGTGAGAAGCATTTTTTATCTGCTTAAACTTTTGAATTCGTTCCTCCTCCACTTAATTAATTGTCCATATCATGATATGCCAATTAAAAAAAATATTACAAATATTACTGTTATTCATTGACAAAATTATATATATATATATATAATTAAATTTAGTTTTTGATGGATATTTTCTGACTTGTTTGTTAATGATCCTGTTATAAAAATAATTATAAATTGATTATTAGAGTTAATATCAATAAAGAGTTCCGTTGATTAAACTATTAAATTTGGTAGTGTAAATTATTTCTTTGAATTTAAGTAAAATAATAAAACTAATCTATCAAATATAAAGTAAACAGTGTAATCCACGTTAACGTTAACATTTTGGCTTTGCGGGCATCTTAGCGTACCCTTTGAGCAAGGGACGATTCAAAGAAGCGCTTAGCTTGTTTTGTCATCCTTGTACAGAAAACATAGCCGAAAAGAACACCTGTCCTTGAGAATTTTTGATAAATTCATTGGCCATGGACCGCAAACGACCAAATTCATTTCTGTTCAAGTGGACATTTATTGCATGCGGAATCCTTTTGCATTCAGTGAAAGTTTGACCGACAGGTCGTCAAACGATGCACATTACAAGTTTGGTACCAAGAGATTTGATTGGACTCAAAGATCAAATAGGTATACGTTAGCACGTCCCTTCCTCGTGTCCTATACAGGGGTGTGACCTAGGCCGCAGCCATAGCTTAATTTTGGAGGTCACATGGCACCCCTGAAGCCTTCAAACACTCAAGAATACACCCTAAAGTCTAAGGCTGGGATCATAATGCCCCCCCCCCCCCCCCCCTCTAAAACTTTTCATATTTTAACTCTCGCTAAGTTATCGGTTTTTGTTAACCAATGGCACTGAACATGCCTATCGTTTCTATCCTATGGAGATTTAACTTTTAGATGCCCTTCTTTTCAAAGAAAACTATGATAAATTCGACGCATTATATGTTAAATGAGGCTCATGTCACTCTAGCTAGCAATGTGATCAAGGTTCGTGCCACCTCGCAGTCAAACATGAAGAACATGCATGGACAAATTTCAAGCTAAGAATTAAATTTACTCCTTCAATGTTGTCTACCAGCATGACCATCTTGTGGATTCCAGCCACTAAATTATTTTTGGGTAAGAAAAACTCGGGGTTCTGGCCCAGAATTAATCAAAGAAATTTATTATATTGCAAGTTATCTGTAGTTAATTTAATTAGTAACATCTCTTGAAGTTCTGTCAAGGGATTTGGAATCGCATGCCTTTCATGCATCCCTCAGATTTAAGAATCCAAGGGGGGAAGAAGACTGTTTATCTTGAACTTTATTGAAAAGAAGAATCTTGATAAAAGAAAGTTAATCCAGACCATAAACTCAAAAAAACATAAAACCCCAACTCTCGACTCGTGTTTTTTCAGCTTCTTAAGAAGTTGATGGGCTATTGGGCTTGGAGATCAAGCAAGCTAAGCATGACTGATGAATTTGAACTTCTCAAGTCATCTGATGGGATCAAGGAACCCTCCAATATTTGAGTTTAAGTATTTGTAAAGATGAGAGAAGCTTTGTTGAGTTGTAAGCTGCATCCACGCAGAGAGGTCTCTCGGAAATGATGGTCGGAGAAGAAAATATAATGTATGTTCAGCATACCTCTTGTTTTTGGTGGTTAATGAGAGATTCTATATACTTGTGGGCCACGCATGTTGCGTTAAGCATTGAGATCAACCACGCAGTAGATAAAAATTAAACCAAATAATAGCATTGAATCCTGTCTTCTGAAGCGTGTCTCCGAAGTGGAGGATTGCTGTGGGATTTTGTTAATTGTTGTTTTTTTAAATATTTTTTTCTTAAAAATATATTAAAATAATATTTTTTATATTTTAAAATATATTTGTAATATTATTACATTAAAATAATTAAAAAGATTAAAAAATAATTTATTTATTTATTTAAAAAAAAACATGTTTTCATCATGTTATCAACACAGCCTAGCTCTTACCACGAGTCCTTATCCCGAACCCATTAAGTTAAACCTGGATATTAGTATACTTTTACCGGAACTCATCACCAACATACCAGAATTTAGCAAGCTATGAATTAGGCGTCAAATTCATTAACTATATATATGTGAAGTTTAAAATCATACGTCGTTCATTAAAGACAAACGATGATAGGCCACTTAAAATAAAAGTCAGAAACGGTTAGATTAAAGGGAGGTAATGCAGAAGCTACAAGCCAAATTATGTATCGAGGAATTTATCAGTTGGATTCCAGCATGAACCATTACAGCCCAGTTAGCATTGAAGTCACACAAATCGTTAAAATTGAGGTCAGCTATTCTCATTTAAAACTAATATCAGCCCGTACTTTTCCACAGAAGTGGTTAAAATGGAAATAAATACATAAAGAAAAGGGGTTTCTGTGCTACTTTAGAAAATGTCTCGCAGGCAACATTAATTAAGCCAAGGAAAAGGAGAAATCTAACTGCTCTCACCCCTTCTCTTCAACGAAAGCCACCATGGCCTTGACGTGGTGGCTACTCGGCTTGTGCGCCGAAGGCATTTCAAATTTTAACAACCAAAGTATCTCTTTCAGCCTTATTAGCTCAGTTCGTGTTCTCTATAAAAAGTAATGGGGCATCAATGATAGCCAGGCAATTGGTCAACTAATGGGTAAACACCCAACAGGGATACATGCCAGTTTCTATTTTTGTGAACAATGATGGATCGGTCTGAACAACCACCTTATTTTATTTGATCAATTGTATTCATCCATGTATACATCAATTAAGAGAGAAAACTGACTGCTAATTAAACTCCACTACCTCATTAATTTTCTGGTTGATCCTTCCCATCCTCCTTTCATTTCAGGATTATATAATCACCATGAGAGGTGTCCATAATGAGAAGATTAATAATTATTGGCTTGAACACTTGGGAGGTGTCTATGATCCATATTGGTTTATGTTTTTTTTTATTATTATTAATATGAGTTTTTGGATTAATTTGCATGTATTTCAACTAATTTTATGAATAAATCCTAAAATTAACAATTATTTAAATACTTAAACTTGTAATTACTGTAAAGCAACTTCCAGCCCTGAAATTAACATATTCGCTAATGTTAATTATAGCAACACTTAAGCAGTTGGACCGTGCATGGGTTTATCCGGTAAAGGTGGATTACGGGTGCGCATGTGAATATCAGTGATCATTATGCTGATGATGGGGACTCCTGATTGTGGTCCAATAAGCTTCTTGATTCATCGAAGAAAGCAGATCTCTGCGATCCATACGTGGTGAATGCTACGCCGCGGGGTTAGAATATTATTTTTCTGTAAAAAACATGTTCGGTTGTCTCAAACATGTCTTAAAAAAGGAATAAAAATATGTGATTCATGTGGTATAACCGACTAGGTTAAATAAATTAGTTTAATTTTAATTGGACGATTGAATTGATTAATATTTTTATTAAAAAAGTGACAAAAAAAGAGAATAAATGATTTGATTCGATTTTCAACCCATATTAAATACAAAAAGACAAAATAGAATAAAAAAGAACCTATAAAATAATGAAAATTACAAAATTTATTTTTAAAAAAATGTTAACATATATTAAATTTTCAAACTCATAATCCCTAATCATTAAATTCAAATTATATTATTTTTAAAAAAAATTATTTCAATAATATTTTGACTATTTTACCATAAAAATAAGATAAAAAAAACTTATTTTTCTCTAATTAATTTAATAACAACAAATAATTCACTCTTATTTTAGTTTTAGTTAATGTGGATCTTAAATGTTTTTATTTTATTTTTGGAGGGTGTTTGGAATCGACCATCTTACCCCACGAAATCATTTTAAATTTGGCTCTTTCTGCATACTATTGGTTTCATGCGTGGCTACATGCAATAATGCAAGAATACTACAAACCTGATCGATCACTATGCCATGGATACGTCTAGAAAATTAGCTAGCTGAGAGAAGGAATGGCCACGTGGACTATTAAATGTTGTTTTGTCCCAACGGATAGTAGTTAGTGGATGATTTATTTAAATACACATGATAATTGTTAATAACCCTCCTGCGCATGCCCTCGGGGAATGTTCCCAATGCTCAAAGTCCGGAAATTGCACCTCCAAAGCGGTGGTTTGATGCTCTTAGGTATATAAATTGTCAAAAAAAAAAAAAAAATTCATATGCAAAATGTTGTGGAAGAATATTCTCAACCATATGTTACATGTAGTTTGTGGGTTATGAGACGTTGATTTGATTTATTTTTCATAGAAAAAAATTAATTATCGAATTTTTTTGTGACATTTATTTGTGCAGATATACAACACGAATCATTTATATATACTCAGTACTCGAACGGGTTATCTTGGAGAGTTTTTGAACACCGATCCTTGTATCTAAGAGGCCCTTTTCTTTTAAATAACTATTATGATCGGATAATCAGTGGATAGCAATCCTTGTTTGCTGGGCTTCCAAATTATGAAGGCCTACAAAATTAATTTTTCGTGGAGACAAAATTTCAAGGCCCAAACAAACAAGCAGGCCCATTGTTTGATGGTCTTCACTTGGGAGAGCGACGTGGCCACTCTCAGCTGTTTGTTTTTTGATAACATTCTATTAAGGGCACCAATAAACTCAGATTAAGTGCAGTGTGGATGTGTAACCAAATCCTATCTTGCTTCTTGAAGCTTGAAGAAGAGCGTGCATCATCCGAAGTAGCCTAGTTGGAAGAACATGAAAATATATCTTTTACAAATCGGGGCAAACCTAGAAATTCTAACTTTGGGAGGTCAAGATATATAGATAAAAATCAAAATCAAAATCAAAATTAAAATCAAATTTTATTTCAATAAAATTGGAGATTATAACAAAATAAAAATTTTAATTTTTTATATGTAGTATTCTATTGCATTTATATAAATACTAAAAGTTAAAGGTTTTCAATATAAACATAGAAAAAAAGAAGGAAATAGACAAAAAAAAAAACCTCATAACTAAGTCATAACTAAGTTATTATTGTCAATTTTTTATTGAGTAGAACTTGTCCAAAATTATATATGTTGTGAAATTTATAATAATCTATTTTTCTATGCAGACACCAAAATTATCAATAAGAAAATCATTATTTATTCTATTACAAAACCTAGTTTTCACCAACTTTATTATAAAGAAAACTCATTTTGTAATTGTCGTATATCTATGAAGAGTTAAGATTAATCAAATTAATCTACACAACTTAAAAAGAATATTCAATTTCTAAAAATTTAGATGTTTTGGCATGTCAAGTTCATAATGTTGTAATTAAAATCTCAAATGAAGTTTCTTATATTCACTAAAATCTTTTGGATAAAACTTTTTTGCCAAATTGCATTCAATAATTTCATTAAGATTTCAGGAAGGACTTGTCATGTTTGAAGTAATAGCTTCAACAAATATATTGTTGTCTAGAAGACTGACATCTAGTTTCTTTAGAAAAATAAAAAAGAGTTTAGAGCTCTTTGTTTACACATCAATACTTTTAGAACTGAATTTAAGATAGAAAAAACCTAAAAAATATCATCATTAATGTTCAATAATTAATCTTGTAGATTAATCAAAATCAAAATAAAACTAATACATTGAATACATGATAATTGTATATCTAAATGGTATCATTAAACATTCAAATAATTAAAGCCCTAAAGAATTCAATTTTATATAATTCATCAAAATCTCAAATGAAAAAAAAGAAATATAAGATTTCAAACACCAGAAATTAGAATTACATAAAAATTTTGTTTGGTTATTTATTTGTTAAGAAAATTATACAATATACTAAAAGGGATCGGTGCCTCTATTACTATTTACCTAGACATAAAGCACAATGAATTGAAGTAGTGTAATGACAGAGTTACCTTTACTAAAAAGAGTTGGAAAGACTATATACGGAAGGGTGGGTTGTCTTTTAATTGGGATGCATTTGATATTGAAGGGATGGATGGTGTCACGAGAACAAAATTTTTGTCACAATCTTGATCCCAACACGACAGTCTAATCTCGTTACTAGACTTAAACTTTCTCCCAAGTCACTTATGTTTACCTAAGGTTTAAGTGTTTTGCACACTCAGAGGTTTTCCCCACAAACTCTTGTCAATTTTTGCAACCAAGAACACAAGCAATTGATCAAACACAACACAAGAACAACTTAAGCAATTTACAGAATAAACCCAACCTTTTATTAATATGTCAACAAAGGAATAAACAACAACAATGTGTGTGTGCTATGCATAATCTGATCCATATGTTACTCATGCTTAGGCCCTATGTAATACATCAATATACAATGAAAGTTACAAAGAAAATTGCCCCTAGTTAGATCCACCAAAACTGAATAGCACATTCCAAAGACAACCAACTGCCTTGTAACTGCCCATAAGCAAACTTTATTAGTTTGTCACTCAACAAACCAGCTATCCAAACTAATTTCCCAAGCTATCAGCCCTCACATGCAACATAAGATACCTTAGACAGTCCATTATCTAAGCCAATAGTGATGTGAATCATGAACCCGCTACTCACACGCACCCATTATGCTCATTGTTGAAATCTACATTGCCCACACATGCTGCACCTGTGTGCTGCCACTACCCAACAATGACTTGTTAGTACGCCCTTGTGTCTAAGGCTATGACAAACCTCCCCTAGTAAAAGGAGTTGACACCTTCGTTGGATTAGTCCTGAGATAGTCCTACACCAACTCCTTAAATTACCATAATCTAGTGTCTTTCTCCTAAGAAAACTCATGGTTATCTGCCCATTTCACAAGAAATTTAGTATGATGATTTTACTTGTGCGGACTAAGTGTCTTATGGTTTAAAATCAAGATTCCCCGCTCAAATTACTTTTGAATCGTAGGTGGAGCCCTTGGTAATTTACCTTTTTTTGAATCTTCAAGATCTTCGTTAAAAAGCTTCAAATAACTAACATGGAATGTGGGATGAAGCTTCAACCTTTCTGGTAGTACATAACAGCACCCATTTTCCCCATTACTTAAATGGCCCACCATACATTAGCACTAACCCAAGGTGTTGATTTTTCCCAACAATTTTTTTTTCATATTTGCATAGTCAATTTCAACAGCACCATGTCGCCAATATCAAACTTCAAAGGCCTTCGCTTTTGATTAGCGTATTTCACCATATGCTTACTTGCCCTTCACAAGTTGTCTTGTGCTTGCTTAAAGAGTTCCTACCTCTCCCTCACAAACTTGTACATGGTTGGACTTCTCCCCTTAGTATTTTGGACTAATATTCTGCTGGAGTTTGTGGCTGTATCCCCAAAACTAACTCAAATAGACTCAAATCAGTCGTTAAAGATTTATACATATTGTAGCTAAACTACGCATTATCAAGCAATTTAAGCTAGTTTGTTCATGTCATTGTCACATAATGTCGAAGATACTCCTCCAATAATATATTAATCATCTCCATCTATCTATTTATTTGAGGATGATTGACTATAAAAAACTTCAGCATTGTTTCCATTAACCCAAACAATAGTGTCCAAAATCTTCCGGTGAATCGACATCACAATCACTAACCACATCTTAAGGGACTCCAAAATACTTCACCACATGTTTATAAAATAAACCGATAACTACTTTAGCCTTGTATATTGATGGTGCAGCCACGAAAACAACATACTTCAAAAACTTGTCAACAATCACCATAACAGTGCCCATCACATCGACTTTCAAAAACCCTACTAAAAGTCCATCAAAACCAAAACCCAAGGCCTTTCTCGTATCGATATAGGCTATAATAACCTTGCTTCCTTTTACCTCAACACCTTGCTTTACTAGTAAACTAAGCAAGTTTTGACATAAAGTTCCACGTCAAACTTCATCTTCAGCTAGTAATAGGTTTTTGTCAAAAAAGCTTGTATACACTCTTGTCCTAGATGACCTGCCTATTGTGGGTCATGCATTTTAACTAGAAATTGTTTTCTCAAATTCCCACTTAGAACATAAATTCAACCCTCTTTTGCTTAGAGAAGGCCACTATCTAGCCAATTCCTTCGCATGGTCCCATTTTATATGAGATCAACTAACTTGACATAAGTGGCGTCTTCTACGGTAGCCTATCTTTATTAATCCAGCATATCAGATTCCACATAATCCATAACAATCAAACCAGTAAGCACCTCATACCTGTTTAATATATCTGCAACCTGATTATGTTACCCCGATTTGTGTTCCCACACAAAATCATACTCGGTTAAGAATTCTTACCAGCTAGCCTGTCGCTACGATAATTTCTTCGGAGTTCTAAAAAATGTATTAGCCAAGTTATCCATCTTCATCACAAACTTCGAGCCCAACAAATACACCCTCCACATACCAAGACTATACATTACACCTATCATTTCTTTCTCATGCATGGAATACCTCTGTTCTGCCTCATTTAACTTTCGACTCTCGAAAGTCACTGGATGACCCTCTTGCACTAAAATATCCCCTACTACCTTGTCTGAAGCATCAGTGTGTACCTCAAAGGATTTTTTAAATTTTGGTAGTTTAACAACTGAAGTAGACATTACAGCCCTTCTTAGCTTGTCAGATGCGAGTTAGCATTTGCTAGACCAGTCTCAACATTGATTTTTCTTCAACAAATTAAATAAGGGGCTGCCTTCTTGATGTAACCCTCTATAAACCAACGATAGTAATTTGTTAAACCCAAAAATAATCTCAACTCAATTACCATTGATGAGGCTACCCAATCCTATATGGCCTGCACCTTTTTTAAATCCATTTAAACCTTCCTAAAACTCACTTAATGCCCCAAGAACATGATTTCATGACAAGCAAACTAACACTTTTCCTTCCTCATAAAGCAACGCCTTATCAAAGAGCACCACATAATCATCCATACTTCGGTTAAAAATAACAATGTTGTCTAGATAGACAACCATAAATTCATTTAAGAACTCATAAAGAACATCATTCATCAAATTACATAAAGTAGTTAGAGCGGTGGTTAAGCCAAATGGCATAACCATAAGCTCATATGGCCTATACCTTGTCATGTAAGTCCTCTTATGCCCACCCCCCTCACCAACTGTAACCTACTAATACCCAGATCTGAAAAATATAGAAGCATCATTTAATCTATCAAGCAAGTCTTGAATCAATGGCATATGGTACTTATTCTTTATTGTTACCTTGTTCAATGCAAAATAATCCACGCACATTCGCAAACTACCATCTATCTTTTCCTGAAATAAAATAAGAGTACTATATAGAGCTTTCAACGATCAAACAAAACTTGTATCAATTAATTCTGTCAATTATTTTCTCAACTCGCCTAATTCCCTTAGGGATATATGACACAGAAGTTGCAACAGTGGTGTTGCATCCAACACAAGTTCAATCTTAGATCAATAACCTGTCTTAGTGGAAGTTGTTTTAGCAACTTTAATGGCATCACATCCTTATACCCTTCCAATAGGACAACAATAACATTAGGTACTAACCCAACCTGTTTTGACTCCTCTGTTATTGTTACTGTCAAGAACACTCCTCCACCCTTCTTTAAGGCCTTGCTGATCGCAATAGCTGAAACCAAGCTACTTACCTTCTTTATACTTTTAACCACCACAGCCTTATGACAAAAAACAAAATAAGGACACAACTCATTTGCAAGCAGAATCCCATCCAAATAAGGTACTAGCGCAATCTTGGCTCTCTTTAGAAAGTCTAAGCTAAGAATGACATCAAAGTCATTAAGCGTCACAACTAACAGATCCTAGTTTCCCTACCACTTATCTAGCACCACAGGCACACCTTAGGCCACTGCTAGTATCTATTGTGCCTTAGCATTCACTGTCTTTATCAATGTTCGGTTGTTACTCAAGTGCAACCCAAGTTGCGTCACCAACTTATCGACAACGAATGTATTCGTAGCACTATAATCTAACATAACAACTATCTCTCTGTCATTAAATCTAATTTTAACATACATTAGAGTATCCATAACACTCAACATATCACAACACATCAATCCATGCTAAATTATTTTTGACAAGGCTAGATTTGGCCATCTAATCCAGTAACTCAGCAACCAAATAATTCAGTACACGCATCGGGCTGATATGCATAACTGTCTCCTTTTGTTCACTATCATTCATAAGAATTACATTCAACTTTTCCTTTTTCGAGCATTCCCTAGCATAGTGTGGTCCACCATAAATGAATTAACTTGCGTTCAGCTTATTGAAGTCTATACTTTGTTACACATCAACCTATTTGCCATTTTCCTTGTCAATCCTATGCTTATATCCTCTCATACCAAACTTCTTTTTCTTCCTTTTTTCACCCCTTCTATCCCTAATCTTGGATTTCAAGGGGACAACAACAGAACCATCTCGGATCACCATCTTAAAGTTGACCAAACTATCCGCAACAGCAATGACAAAAGGTAAGTCTCTGACATTTTACTTTCACAATTCAGCATGTGCTCAAGACTACAAACCCAACATGAAGTTGAATAGTTTATCCTCTTCAGATATATTCTTTATGTATATGACCAAAAAACTAAAATATTTGACATAATTCCTGGCCAGCCAAGACATGATGTTCGACAAGAATTGTTCTTTCAACTCTTTTTTCAAGCGATCATAAGTCTTAATCTTAGGATGCTCCATATTTAAATCATTCTTGATTCATGTCCTTCACTACAGCTTTGCGTTGCCAGAAAAATACATCTCTGTGATGTTTACCTGTTTGTTAACCCCAATCCAAGCCACCCTGAAGTACTGCTTCATATCCTATAGAAAATTTTCCAACTCTTTGGAACCTTTTGTGCCACCAAATGGCTTAGGTTCTCGTTTGGTCTTGGATGTGCCATAACTTATAGAGATAGTCATTACTGCCTTCTTTAACACCACAATCTCTTCCTAAAGAACCTGTATTTTATGACTTACCTCTGCCATAAGATTAACATATTGCCCAGCAGCCCTCTCTATAATTTCAATAACATACGCAAGTCTATCATTCATTGACCAATTTTTGTTTTCGCCAACGAGACCTAAAACATTTTCAAGATGAGTAAGTATCTCACAAATCGTCTCTATGTTAGATGACATTAAACATCAAATAATAATTTTCCAAACAGAACGAGCCAACATTTGATCCCAGCTCGGCAATATAGTCCCGTTACTAGACTCAACCTTTCTCCTGAGTCACTCGTGTTTGCCTAATGTCTATGTATTTCCCATACCCAGAGGTGTGCCCTACAAACTCTTACCAATTTCAGCAACCAAGAACATAAATAATTGATCAAACACAGCACAAGAACAACACAAACAAGTTACGAGAATAAACCCAACCTTTTATTAATTTATCAATAAAGGATTACACAACAACAATATGTGCGTGCTATAAAGAATCTGATTTGTATGCTACCCATATTGAGACCCTATGTATTACATCAATATATAATGAAAGTTATAAAAAAAAAAAATTTCCCCTAAGCAAATCCACTAAAACTAAACAACAAATTCAACAGATAACCAACAGCCTCATAACTACCCACACGCAACTTCATTGATCTGCCACCTAACAAGCCAATTGCCTAAATTAATTTACCATATTATAAGCCCTCACGTGCAACCCAAGTACCTTAGACAGTCCATCATCTAAGCCATGAGTAATGTGAAGCATGAATCCGCTACTTGCGCACATTCGTTATACTTGTTAATAAAATCTCTATTACTCACGCATGCTACCCCTGCACCTGTGTGCTGCCACTTCCCAATAGAGACTTGTTGGTGTGCCTTTGCGCCTAGAGGTATGGCAGATAGGGAGAAAATTATCTATTCCAGTTTTGTTGGGGCATGGTAGTGATGGAGTCCTAGGGTTACATACACCTGGCACTGGTGCTGTTATGCTCTAGGCACTACTGCCAGATAGGCGTGCCTATTTGCACACTTAGACAAGTAGGTCTGCAACCCGCGCTCTTGGGGGAGTTGCCTTCTCTGATAAAAGTT
The DNA here is from genome assembly GCF_000495115.2 of Populus euphratica. NCBI lineage: Eukaryota > Viridiplantae > Streptophyta > Magnoliopsida > Malpighiales > Salicaceae > Populus > Populus euphratica. Next base: position 344,535 of record NW_011499979.1, read on the forward strand.
ACTGGTTCTAGTTTGATATTGGTCCTGTTTAACAGCAGGACCTAATAGTGTTAGGTGTAGTTGGCTAGCCAGTTCCAAAACACTTCAAAAAGGTATTAGGTCTGACTGCTCATTCAGACCCATAGATCTAGGGTCTGGTTGCGCAGCCATGCCAAAGAATATTGGGTCGAGCACGCAACTAGATCTAAGGATATTGGGTCTAAGATATTTTGCTCTTTTCTCTGATTTAAATTTATTGTTTATACAATAAAGAGAAAATAAATTGATGGGACTTTTTTTATTTTCTACAAAAATTAGTTGATGATAATTTTTATTATTATTTCAAGTTGGGTTGAATTTTCTTATTAAAGCATGTTTGTTTTTTATTTTTTAAAAATGCTTTGAAAAAAATTTGATTTTTTTTATTTTTTCTTTACTATAAATTAATATTTTTTCCTTGATTCATATTAAGATGTTTTTGTATTATTTTGAAGTGATTATATAAAAAATGTATTTTAAAAAATAAAAAATATTATCTCAATATATTTTTTTAAAACATATTTTAAGATATTTCCAATTTGATTTTTTTCCTCTTGAAATTTTGTTATGTTTTCTCTTATTGATTTTTTTTTCATACTGTAAAGAGAAAATAAATTAATGTGGTTTTTTTAATATTATATAAAAGTTAGGTGATGATAATTTTTTTTCATTTCAGGTTGGGTTGAATTTCTTTATTAAAACATGTTTGTTTTTATGTTTCAAGAATTCTTTGAAAAAAAATTTTAATTTTTTATTATTTTCTTTACTTCATATTAAATTTGTTATGTTTTTGTATTTTTTTAATTTTATGTTTACATATATTAAGATTGGATTTTGCTATCCAGTCATACCTAAAGAGAATATATTAAGTTGAGTTTTGCTCATCAAGACCTATTTGAGTCGGGTCCTACCATCAAAAGTATCCAAAATATCTTTGGGTCCAGTTCGAACCAATCAACCTTGGCTCCTGCTGTGACCAAGATTCATCAGTGTTGGGTCATGTTCCTAGCAAGACCCAATGCTTTCAATTTTTTTTTTCATGTAGTTTTTTTACCATACAATAAAGAAAAAATAAATTAATGGAGCTTTTTTTATTTTACTTAAAGTTGGGTGATCATAATTTTTTTCTCATTTGAGGTTGTTTTGAATTTTCTTATTAAAGCATATTTATTTTTTTGTTTTAAAAATTCTTTGGAAAACATTTTGAAATTTTTAGTTTTTTTTAATAATATTATCATATTAAAGTTGATGGAGCTCTTAATAATTTTTTTATTCACATAATATACTTTATATATTTGTATTAAGAGAATTGTTGAACAATAAAATCCATTAAAAAAATAATTTATAAATATTATATTATAATATTATTTATGATAATAAATGATATTTTAATTTTATAACATTAGTGTATGAGATTCAAAGTTTTATCAATGTTTTATTATCTTTAGATTTTTTATTTAGTAGTTTTGAATTATATATATTATTAAATACATAAATAAATTATTTGTTGGGTCCTGCGCCTAACCTAACCCAAATTAGTAGAGGTGAGTAAAAAAACACTAAAAAACCAATTTAACCAAGAAAATTAAAAAAAATCAAAAAAACCAAATCATAAAAAAAAAGCTTATTAGAATATTTAGAAAAATTTCCGATTTGGTTTGATTTTTGTTTTGTAATACTTAAATCGAGCAACCCTACCCGAATTGGTTCAAATTAAAAAAAAAAAAGTTGTATAAATATCCCTCACAGGCACGCCAAACAACTCATACAAGTCACACCACGCCTCCTCAATCCTCACAACCTCCCATAACACTCAAAAGTGTTTTCACACCCAATTAATTGTTCATTCTTCAACTACCCCCACCCAGGCTCTCACAAATCCACTCACAATTAATTCTTCACATTCTTCACAACACACAACACACAACATAATTAATTCTTCACATCACAAAACACACAACACAATTAATTTTTTATAGCATACAACACTCACAATTAATTCTTTGTTCTTCAACCACCTGCACCCAAGTCCCCACATGCCACACCTAACCTTCCAATCTTCATTCTTTAATCATCTTAAGATCTATCATCCCAGCAACACCCATAAGCCTCAACAGTAGTAAAATTTATTGAATTTGCATGTGACTATTAGAGACAGTAAAAATAGGGGTTGGGTTTAATTTATGGTTTAAGTTGTTAGCAATTGTTGTGTTTTTTTTATGAAAGAAAAATAGGTAAAAAAAGTGGTAGCGAGCACTAGGCAGTGTTTACTGTGGTAGTGATAGTTTGTGTTTGAGAGCGCGGTTTTCGATAATGTAGGATTTTGGGTTTGTGATAGTGAAGAGTGATTGATTACTTTAAGTTTTATGATTCTATAGGAGATCATTTGCTTGAGAAAAAGCTTGTACGGATTCAACACTATTGTGGGGCCTGCTAGTGATGAAGATGAGTTTGATTTTGTGGTTTTTGAATGTTAAAAAACAATATAGATTTTTTAGGTTTTTGACATAGAAAATCAAATAGAACTGAAATCGGTTAGTGGGAATTGGTTTTGGTTTTCTAAAAAAATTTCAGTTTAGTTGTTTTTATAGGTAAAAACCAAATCAAACAAAAAATGATCACCCCTACAAAGTAATTTTGGATCCAGCTATATAACAAGACCTAATAAGTTTGGGGATTCAAAAACACCTAGTGTGGACATAATTCTCTTAGGTCATGCATCAGGACTTAACTTGCTTGGGTCTGGCGTCGGGACTTAATTATCTTGAGTCCTGTGTCAGGACCTAAGACTACTAGGTCTTAAATACAAACAAAATTCTGGTCTTGCGTCAGAACCCAATAATAATGGATCATGTATCAAAACCCAAGGTTAATAAGTCCTATGTCAGAACTCAAATATCTTGGGTTTAGCATTATGACTCAATTTTCTTCATCCTGTGTTAGGACCCAAAGGTGATAGGTCATGCATGAAAACCCAAGGTTAATGAGTTTTATGTTAAGACCCATTCTCTTGGGTTCAGTATTGGGATCCAAGATTCTTGGGTCTTAGATTTTTAAATATTATTATTTGTATTATAAATATTGTTATTTTTATTATAATTAAAAGTATTAATAAAAATATTATTATTTTTATTATAATTAATATTATTTATAACATAATTAATAAATTTTTTAAAAAATATTATCAATATTGGCAAAACAACCTTAGATTTGATTTGAATAGTAAGATTAAAATTTATTGTTATTGTTATTAATAAATCTTAAAAAAATACTATTATTACTATTAAAGAAAAAACAATTAAAAAATATAATAATTTGGACAAACAAGTTAAATATTATTAGTTATATTATAAATATTATTATTGAATTTGATGTTAGAACGAGACTCAAAACTTTGAAATTCAAAATTACAATCAAACCTAATATTTTTATTTTTAGTCTTATATTTTTTTTAATATTTTGTTTTTTATTAAAAAGTTAAACCCATAATATAGCCCATGCCACCAACTAATAAAGCCCAGCACAAAAGAACAAATGAAAACAATTACAGACTTACAAACCACAACCCTGTGAGAGAGAAATAGAACACCTAGAGATAAGATTTGTTAAACGAATACCTTCGTCCTCCTCCTCCTCCTTCTTCTTTTTGTTTTTATCTATATATTATATACCAGAGGATTTGACCAATTATGTTTATTTATTTAAAATGTTTTGGACCTAAAGTCTTTGTAGTGGGTGAGGCTACCAATTGTTTATTAGATTTTTTTTAAGTTAAAGGAGTTTGTTTTTTTGAATGGGCTGATTAAAAAATCTTTGAGCCATAAAAGTTTAAAAATTAAACTAAACATTGTATTAAACTTAAATGTGTTGATGCAATTACCGTATTTGATAAACATAAGAGTTAAAGATGCAAACAAACATGCTTCAAATTCTAAATCTTTGCATTATATGATTTATGTTGCTTGGATTCGAAAATTCCTATCTAAATTCGTGTGTACTTGTGTCACATTTTACAATCTTTAAAGATACTTTTCAAAATTTTCACATTAAAATATCAATATATATATATATAAGAAAATTACAATTTCTCTAAAGCAAATAAATTGTCATACATAATAATTAATTGTTTTTAGCCCGCACAAAACCCACTTAACCCACAGCAAAAGAAATCATTCTCCTTGACTCTTGACTTAATTTAATCCTATAGCATGGGCTCAAGGTCTCAATTAATGGTAATCCTCCAGATTCTGAAGACCAAATTAGTTTGGTGCTAAACTCATCCCTTACCAAACCATTTATAAATTGATTTTTTAAATATAATTATGTATAATGCTTAATTGTCTATTTTCTAAGTAATATACTGTTTTTTAAAGAATTTTTTGCTTAAAAATAAATTAAAATAATATTTTTTTATTTTAAAAAAATTATTTTTAACATAAATATATTAAAATACTAAAAAAATAATTAAAATCAATTAAAAAATACTTTTAAAATGAAAGTTACGAATTGAAAGCATAAAAAAATTTTATTTAATCGTCTGTGATGATCACGTATGGTTCAGGAAATCGATCCACGGAAAAAGGTTTCTTTTGGAAAAATAATATAGAAGCTTACTGAGGGGGTATTAAATTAAGGACAAATAGGAAGCTTCCACGTCATTTCCCTTGTTAAAATCATTGACGATGGACCCAACAGATCAGACCCCAGATCATCAACTACCCCTGCAGTAAAAAAGGACAATTGACGGTCTCAGGTTTGAGTACTTCGTTACTCATATGATGACCACTGAAAGTTTATATGGTCGTTAACTTCAGGGTCCGTGGGATTAGTCATGATGCGTGTAAACTAACCCGAACACCCACGTTAATCTAAAAAAAAAGAACAACCAACTTTTCTCATTGACAAATGAGAAACCTGTGTATTGAAAAGAAAAAAACGTGAATAAAATAACTTATCGGTTCGTTAATAACCTATGTCGTTGCATATTTTTGTATTATAAAAATAATTAAAAAATTTATTTTTTAATTAATATTATTTTTATATTTTCAAATATTTTAATTCATTGATATAAAAATTATTTTTTTAAAAAAATATTTTAATATATTTTTAAATAAAAAATACTTTAAAAAACAATCACATTAAAATTTCTAAATACATTTTTACGTAATAAGTGTAATAAGTGAAAGTAACTCGTATTTTTAACAGTTTTAAAAACGTGGTTTATGACTAAATAATATGTTAAACAAAACAGAACGTTCCTAATCACTAGAGATTACAAACAAATCAATAACAAGCTACTTAAAAACAAATACCTTAACATCCTCTCTCTTAAACTAGATGCTTTAGCAATCGCATCGAGCTTTAAAGATTCAGTCACTCTATGGACAACTTTCTCCGGTGTATGATAGCGAACCTTCTCTACAATTTCATCTTTTGTGAGCTCACAAAAGAAATAAAAACAAGCATCAATGTGTTTGTCGTAACCATGCATCACCGGATTCTTAGAAAGCTTGATTATTAATATGTTATCACAATTGACCATTATGGAATCATGTTTAACCATCCATCGATGAGACCTTTTAAAATCCTTCTGATATGTGAAGATCATTGCTGCAACTTTACACACACGTGTGTGAAGTTGGTGTGTGTAGGTGCAGCAACGAAGTCAGTTTTAATAGTATTTGTTTTTCATTAGTTTTATATTTATAGTGAAATAAATATACCAAAATATTTGATAACAAATGAAATTATGTTTTGGATTGCGAGACTTATTAAAAAATTAAGTTTAAAATATAATTTTTATGAAGCAGTTTTTACATATTTTTTTAATTGAGTTTCTTAAAACCTTATTTATTCTTTGTATTTTTGAAAAGTATTTTTTTATTTATAATGTTTGATAACAAATGAAAATTATTTTTGATTTTTTTTATTTTCTCTTTGTTTCAAATTAATTTTTTTTATATCATTTTAATGTATTGATATATATATATATTTTCAAATAAAAATACTGTGAAAAACAACCATAATTATATTTTCACTAAATATTTTATATATATTTTTTGTTATATATAAATTTTAACTATAATTTTTAATAAATATGTATCCGAATACAATTAATTATAAATAATCATATTTTTTAAAAAATTTATGTTTTAAAAACCACAATAAAAAAAGATACATAGAAAAACAAGCACGCAATTAATTAATGAAAAAGAAGACTACAAGTTGTTCTTCAAACCAAGACACTGCTCTTGAGTTCAATATAAATACGTAACCTGAAATGTTTTTCTTATTATTTATATCGTCATTATAATCACAATTTGTATAAGCAATTAATTCTTCATTTCCTTCCTTCCTGTAGAATAAATCAAAATCAATTGTGGCTTTAAATGATTTTAGTATGCTCTTTGCTACTTGCAAACGAAGTTCAATAAGGCAGTTTATGAGTTTTTTAATGAGACTTGCCACAAATAAAACATTCAATTGAGTGGCAGTTAAATGCGTAAGTTGATTTTACTTACTTGAAACTCAATCCAGGCTTCATACCATCCAACTTTCCAGTTAACTCGGGATAGATTGCGTTTTATAATTATTATTTTTTAATATAAATATTTAAATTAATTTATGTGTATTTTAACTAATTTTATAAATTTTAAAATTTTTATAATTTAAAATAATAATTTTTATAGCAATGTGATCAAGGTTCGTGCCACCTCGCAGTCAAACATGAAGAACATGCATGGACAAATTTCAAGCTAAGAATTAAATTTACTCCTTCAATGTTGTCTACCAGCATGACCATCTTGTGGATTCCAGCCACTACATTATTTTTGGGTATGAAAAACTCGGGGTTCTGGCCCAGAATTAATCAAAGAAATATATTATATTGCAAGTTATCTGTAGTTAATTTAATTAGTAACATCACTTGAAGTTCTGTCAAGGGATTTGGAATCGCATGCCTTTCATGCATCCCTCAGATTTAAGAATCCAAGGGGGGAAGAAGACTGTTTATCTTGAACTTTATTGAAAAGAAGAATCTTGATAAAAGAAAGTTAATCCAGACCATAAACTCAAAAAAACATAAAACCCCAACTCTCGACTCGTGTTTTTTCAGCTTCTTAAGAAGTTGATGGGCTATTGGGCTTGGAGATCAAGCAAGCTAAGCATGACTGATGAATTTGAACTTCTCAAGTCATCTGATGGGATAAAGGAACCCTCCAATACTTGAGTTTTAAGTATTTGTAAAGATGAGAGAAGCTTTGTTGAGTTGTAAGCTGCATCCACGCAGAGAGGTCTCTCGGAAATGATGGTCGGAGAAGAAAATATAATGTATGTTCAGCATACCTCTTGTTTTTGGTGGTTAATGAGAAATTCTATATACTTGTGGGCCACGCACGTTGCGTAAAGCATTGAGATCAACCACGCAGTAGATAAAAATTAAACCAAATAATAGCATTGAATCCTGTCTTCTGAAGCGTGTCTCCGAAGTGGAGGATTGCTGTGGGATTTTGTTAATTGTTGTTTTTTTAAATATTTTTTTCTTAAAAATATATTAAAAGATTGTTGTTTTTTTAAATATTTTTTACTTAAAAATATATTAAAATAATATTTTTTTATATTTTAAAATATATTTGTAATATTATTACATTAAAATAATTAAAAAGATTAAAAAATAATTTATTTATTTTTTTAAAAAAAAAACATGGTTTCATCATGTTATCAACACAGCCTAGCTCTTACCACGAGTCCTTATCCCGAACCCATTAAGTTAAACCTGGATATTAGTATACTTTTACCGGAACTCATCACCAACATACCAGAATTTAGCAAGCTATGAATTAGGCGTCAAATTCATTAACTATATATATGTGAAGTTTAAAATCATACGTCGTTCATTAAAGACAAACGATGATAGGCCACTTAAAATAAAAGTCAGAAACGGTTAGATTAAAGGGAGGTAATGCAGAAGCTACAAGCCAAATTATGTATCGAGGAATTTATCAGTTGGATTCCAGCATGAACCATTACAGCCCAGTTAGCATTGAAGTCACACAAATCGTTAAAATTAAGGTCAGCTATTCTCATTTAAAACTAATACCAGCCCGTACTTTTCCACAGAAGTGGTTAAAATGGAAATAAATACATAAAGAAAAGGGGTTTCTGTGCTACTTTAGAAAATGTCTCGCAGGCAACATTAATTAAGCCAAGGAAAAGGAGAAATCTAACTGCTCTCACCCCTTCTCTTCAACGAAAGCCACCATGGCCTTGACGTGGTGGCTACTCGGCTTGTGCGCCGAAGGCATTTCAAATTTTAACAACCAAAGTATCTCTTTCAGCCTTATTAGCTCAGTTCGTGTTCTCTATAAAAAGTAATGGGGCATCAATGATAGCCAGGCATTTGGTCAACTAATGGGTAAACACCCAACAGGGATACATGCCAGTTTCTATTTTTGTGAACAATGATGGATCGGTCTGAACAACCACCTTATTTTATTTGATCAATTGTATTCATCCATGTATACATCAATTAAGAGAGAAAACTGACTGCTAATTAAACTCCACTACCTCATTAATTTTCTGGTTGATCCTTCCCATCCTCCTTTCATTTCAGGATTATATAATCACCATGAGAGGTGTCCATAATGAGAAGATTAATAATTATTGGCTTGAACACTTGGGAGGTGTCTATGATCCATATTGGTTTATGTTTTTTTTTATTATTATTAATATGAGTTTTTGGATTAATTTGCATGTATCTCAATTAATTTTATGAATAAATCCTAAAATTAACAATTATTTAAATACTTAAACTTGTAATTACTGTAAAGCAACTTCCAGCCCTGAAATTAACATATTCGCTAATGTTAATTATAGCAACACTTAAGCAGTTGGACCGTGCATGGGTTTATCCGGTAAAGGTGGATTACGGGTGCGCATGTGAATATCAGTGATCATTATGCTGATGATGGGGACTCCTGATTGTGGTCCAATAAGCTTCTTGATTCATCGAAGAAAGCAGATCTCTGCGATCCATACGTGGTGAATGCTACGCCGCGGGGTTAGAATATTATTTTTCTGTAAAAAACATGTTCGGTTGTCTCAAACATGTCTTAAAAAAGGAATAAAAATATGTGATTCATGTGGTATAACCGACTAGGTTAAATAAATTAGTTTAATTTTAATTGGACGATTGAATTGATTAATATTTTTATTAAAAAAGTGACAAAAAAAGAGAATAAATGATTTGATTCGATTTTCAACCCATATTAAATACAAAAAGACAAAATAGAATAAAAAAGAACCTATAAAATAATGAAAATTACAAAATTTATTTTTAAAAAAATGTTAACATATATTAAATTTTCAAACTCATAATCCCTAATCATTAAATTCAAATTATATTATTTTTAAAAAAAATTATTTCAATAATATTTTGACTATTTTACCATAAAAATAAGATAAAAAAAACTTATTTTTCTCTAATTAATTTAATAACAACAAATAATTCACTCTTATTTTAGTTTTAGTTAATGTGGATCTTAAATGTTTTTATTTTATTTTTGGAGGGTGTTTGGAATCGACCATCTTACCCCACGAAATCATTTTAAATTTGGCTCTTTCTGCATACTATTGGTTTCATGCGTGGCTACATGCAATAATGCAAGAATACTACAAACCTGATCGATCACTATGCCATGGATACGTCTAGAAAATTAGCTAGCTGAGAGAAGGAATGGCCACGTGGACTATTAAATGTTGTTTTGTCCCAACGGATAGTAGTTAGTGGATGATTTATTTAAATACACATGATAATTGTTAATAACCCTCCTGCGCATGCCCTCGGGGAATGTTCCCAATGCTCAAAGTCCGGAAATTGCACCTCCAAAGCGGTGGTTTGATGCTCTTAGGTATATAAATTGTCAAAAAAAAAAAAAATTCATATGCAAAATGTTGTGGAAGAATATTCTCAACCATATGTTACATGTAGTTTGTGGGTTATGAGACGTTGATTTGATTTATTTTTCATAGAAAAAAATTAATTATCGAATTTTTTTGTGACATTTATTTGTGCAGATATACAACACGAATCATTTATATATACTCAGTACTCGAACGGGTTATCTTGGAGAGTTTTTGAACACCAATCCTTGTATCTAAGAGGCCCTTTTCTTTTAAATAACTATTATGATCGGATAATCAGTGGATAGCAATCCTTGTTTGCTGGGCTTCCAAATTATGAAGGCCTACAAAATTAATTTTTCGTGGAGACAAAATTTCAAGGCCCAAACAAACAAGCAGGCCCATTGTTTGATGGTCTTCACTTGGGAGAGCGACGTGGCCACTCTCAGCTGTTTGTTTTTTGATAACATTCTATTAAGGGCACCAATAAACTCAGATTAAGTGCAGTGTGGATGTGTAACCAAATCCTATCTTGCTTCTTGAAGAAGAGCGTGCATCATCCGAAGTAGCCTAGTTGGAAGAACATGAAAATATATCTTTTACAAATCGGGGCAAACCTAGAAATTCGAACTTGGGAGGTCAAGATATATACATAAAAATCAAAATCAAAATTAAAATTAAATTTTATTTCAATAAGGTCGGAGATTATAAAAAAAAATTAATTTAAATTTTTTATATGTAGTATTCTATAACATTTAAATAAATACTAAAAGTTAAAGGTTTTCAATATAGACATAGAAAAAAAAAGGAAATAGATAAAAAACAAAAACTCATAACTAAGTTATTATTGCCAATTTTTTATTAAGTAGAACTCGTCCAAAATTATATATGTTGTGAAGTTTATAATAATATATTTTTTTATGCAATCATTAAAATTATCAATAAGAAAATTATTATTTATTTTGTTGTGAAAACCTAATTTTCATCAACTTTATTATAAAGAAAACATGTAAAATATTGTCATATATCTATAAAGAGTTAAGAGTAGTCAAATTAATCTACACGTCTTAAAAAGAGTATTCCATTTTTAAAAATTTAGATGTTTTAGTATATCAAACTTATAATGTTACAATAAAAATTTTAAATGAAATTTCTCTTATTCACTAAAATCTTTTGAATAAAACTTTTTTGTCAAATTGCATTCAATAATTTCATTAAGATTTCAAGAAGGACTTGCCATGTTTGAAGTAGTAGCTTCAATAAATATATTGTTGTCTAGAAGACTCACATCTAGTTTCTTTAAAAAAATAAAAAAAAGTTCTTTGTTTATGCATCAATACTTTTAAAACTTAATTTAAGATAGAGAAAACCTAAAAAGTATCATCATTAATGTTCAATAATTAATCTTGTAGATTAATCAAAATTAAAATAAAACTAATACATTGAATACATGATAATTGTATATCTAAATGGTATCATTAAATATTCAAATAATTAAAGTACTAAGGAATTCAATTTTATATAATTCATCAAAATCTCAAATGAAAAAAAAGAAATATAAGATTTCAAACACCAGAAATTAGAATTACATAAAAATTTTGTTTGGTCATGTATTTGTTAAGAAAATTATACAATATACAATTCATACGAACCACGCTTCTATAATCCTTACAATCTCTCATAGCACTCAAAAGTTCACACCTAATTAATTATTCATTCTTCAATTATCCCCACCCAACCTCTCACAAGTCCACTCACAATTAATTTTTCACATTCTTCACAGCACACAACATAATTAATTCTTCACATCACAAAATACATAGCACAATTAATTTTTTATAGCATACAACACTCACAATTAATTCTTCATTTTTTAACAACCTAAACCCAAGCTCCTATATGCCACACCTAACCTTCCAATCTTTATTCTTTAATCATCTTAAAATTTATCATTTCATTAACATCTGTAAACCACAACAGTAATAAGATTTATTCAATTTACATGAGACTAGTTAAGTTTATTTTTATGAAAGGAAAATAGATAAAAAAAAATGGCAACAAGCACTAGGAATTGTTTATTGTGGTAATGATGATTGCTGTTTGAGAGCATGGTTTTCGATAATGTAGGATTTTGGGTTTGTGATAGTGAGGAGTGGTTGATTACTGTAAAATTTATGGTTATGTAAGAAATCAGAAAAAGCTTGTATGGATTCAACATTATTGTGGGGCCTGCTAGTGATAAAGATGGGTTTAATTTTGTGGTTTTTGAATGTTAAAAAACAATATAGATTATTTAGGTTTTTGACATAGAAAATTAAATTGAACTGAAATCGGTTAGTTGGAACTAGTTTTGATTTTTTAAAAAAAATTTAATTTAGTTGTTTTTATAGGTAAAAACTAAATCAAACAAAAAATGATCACCCTTACAAAGTAGCTTCGGATCCAACTGCACAACAAGACCTAATAAGTTTAGGGACCCAAAAACACCTAGTGTTGATATAATTCTCTTAGGTTATGTATCAGGATTCAACTCGTTTGGGTCTGGCGTCGGGACCCAATTATCTAGGATTCGAAATATTAGGTTCTAAATTCAGATCAAATTTTAATCTTGTGTCAGGATCCAATTGTAATGGATCATGCATCAGAACCCAAGGTTAATGAGTCCTATAACATAACCCAAGTTTCTTGGGTTTAGCATCATGACTCAATTTTCTTCATCCTATATTAGGACCCGAAGGTGATAGGTCATATATTAGAACCTAAGATTAATGAGTTTTATGTAAGGATCCAATTATCTTGGATTCAGCGTTAGGATCCAAGATTCTTGGATCTTAGATTTTTAAATATTATTATTTGTATTATAAATATAGTTATTTTTATTATAATTAATATTATTTATAACATAATTAATAAATTAAAAAAAATATCAATATCGGCAAAACAACCTTATATTTGATTTGAATAGTAAAATTAAAAATTATTGTTATTGTTATTAATAAATCTTAAAAAAAAAATACTATTATTATTATTAAAGAAAAAACAATTAAAAATATAATAATTTAGATAAACAAATTAAATATTATTAATTATATTATAAATATTATTATTGAGTTGGATGTTTCAGACTCGAAACTCTAGAATCCAGAGTTACAATCAAACCTAATAATTTTAATCTTATATTTTTTTTTAATATTTTGTTTGTTATGAAAAAGTTAACCCATAAAATAGCTCATGCCACCCACTGATAAAGCCTAACACAGAAGAACAAATGAAAACAATTACATACTTACAAACCACAACCCTGTGAGGGAGAAATAGAACACCTAGAGATAAGATTTGTTAAACGAACACCTTCTTTCTTTTTCTTTTTTTTTTTCTTTTTATCTTTATATTATATACCACCAGAGGATTTGACCAATTATGTTTGTTTATTTAAAATGTTTTGGACCTAAAGTCTTTGTAGTGGGTGAGGCTACCAATTGTTTATTAGATTTTTTTTAAGTTAAAGGAGTTTGTTTTTTTGAATGGGCTGATTAAAAAATCTTTGAGCCATAAAAGTTTAAAAATTAAACTAAACATTGTATTAAACTTAAATGTGTTGATGCAATTACCGTATTTGATAAACATAAGAGTTAAAGATGCAAACAAACATGCTTCAAATTCTAAATCTTTGCATTATATGATTTATGTTGCTTGGATTCGAAAATTCCTATCTAAATTCGTGTGTACTTGTGTCACATTTTACAATCTTAAAGATACTTTTCAAAATTTTCACATTAAAATATCAATATATATATATATATATATTTAAAAGAAAATTACAATTTCTCTTAATGGCAAATAAAGTGTCATACATAATAATTAGTTATTTTTAGCCCACACAAAACCCACTTAGCCCACAGCAAAAGAAATCATTCTCCTTGACTCTTGACTTAATTTAATCCTATAGCATGGGCTCAAGGTCTCAATTAATGGTAATCCTCCAGATTCTGAAGACCAAATTAGTTTGGTGCTAAACTCATCCCTTACCAAACCATTTATAAATTGATTTTTTAAATATAATTATGTATAATGCTTAATTGTCTATTTTCTAAGTAATATACTGTTTTTTAAAGAATTTTTTGCTTAAAAATAAATTAAAATAATATTTTTTTATTTTAAAAAAATTATTTTTAACATAAATATATTAAAATACTAAAAAAATAATTAAAATCAATTAAAAAATACTTTTAAAATGAAAGTTACGAATTGAAAGCATAAAAAAATTTTATTTAATCGTCTGTGATGATCACGTATGGTTCAGGAAATCGATCCACGGAAAAAGGTTTCTTTTGGAAAAATAATATAGAAGCTTACTGAGGGGGTATTAAATTAAGGACAAATAGGAAGCTTCCACGTCATTTCCCTTGTTAAAATCATTGACGATGGACCCAACAGATCAGACCCCAGATCATCAACTACCCCTGCAGTAAAAAAGGACAATTGACGGTCTCAGGTTTGAGTACTTCGTTACTCATATGATGACCACTGAAAGTTTATATGGTCGTTAACTTCAGGGTCCGTGGGATTAGTCATGATGCGTGTAAACTAACCCGAACACCCACGTTAATCTAAAAAAAAAGAACAACCAACTTTTCTCATTGACAAATGAGAAACCTGTGTATTGAAAAGAAAAAAACGTGAATAAAATAACTTATCGGTTCGTTAATAACCTATGTCGTTGCATATTTTTGTATTATAAAAATAATTAAAAAATTTATTTTTTAATTAATATTATTTTTATATTTTCAAATATTTTAATTCATTGATATAAAAATTATTTTTTTAAAAAAATATTTTAATATATTTTTAAATAAAAAATACTTTAAAAAACAATCACATTAAAATTTCTAAATACATTTTTACGTAATAAGTGTAATAAGTGAAAGTAACTCGTATTTTTAACAGTTTTAAAAACGTGGTTTATGACTAAATAATATGTTAAACAAAACAGAACGTTCCTAATCACTAGAGATTACAAACAAATCAATAACAAGCTACTTAAAAACAAATACCTTAACATCCTCTCTCTTAAACTAGATGCTTTAGCAATCGCATCGAGCTTTAAAGATTCAGTCACTGTATGAACAACTTTCTCCAGTGTATGATAGCGAACCTTCTCTACAATTTCATCTTTTGTGAGCTCACAAAAGAAATAAAAACAAGCATCAATGTGTTTGTCGTAACCATGCATCACCGGATTCTTAGAAAGCTTGATTATTAATATGTTATCACAATTGACCATTATGGAATCATGTTTAACCATCCATCGATGAGACCTTTTAAAATCCTTCTGATATGTGAAGATCATTGCTGCAACTTTACACACACGTGTGTGAAGTTGGTGTGTGTAGGTGCAGCAACGAAGTCAGTTTTAATAGTATTTGTTTTTCATTAGTTTTATATTTATAGTGAAATAAATATACCAAAATATTTGATAACAAATGAAATTATGTTTTGGATTGCGAGACTTATTAAAAAATTAAGTTTAAAATATAATTTTTATGAAGCAGTTTTTACATATTTTTTTAATTGAGTTTCTTAAAACCTTATTTATTCTTTGTATTTTTGAAAAGTATTTTTTTATTTATAATGTTTGATAACAAATGAAAATTATTTTTGATTTTTTTTATTTTCTCTTTGTTTCAAATTAATTTTTTTTATATCATTTTAATGTATTGATATATATATATATTTTCAAATAAAAATACTGTGAAAAACAACCATAATTATATTTTCACTAAATATTTTATATATATTTTTTGTTATATATAAATTTTAACTATAATTTTTAATAAATATGTATCCGAATACAATTAATTATAAATAATCATATTTTTTAAAAAATTTATGTTTTAAAAACCACAATAAAAAAAGATACATAGAAAAACAAGCACGCAATTAATTAATGAAAAAGAAGACTACAAGTTGTTCTTCAAACCAAGACACTGCTCTTGAGTTCAATATAAATACGTAACCTGAAATGTTTTTCTTATTATTTATATCGTCATTATAATCACAATTTGTATAAGCAATTAATTCTTCATTTCCTTCCTTCCTGTAGAATAAATCAAAATCAATTGTGGCTTTAAATGATTTTAGTATGCTCTTTGCTACTTGCAAACGAAGTTCAATAAGGCAGTTTATGAGTTTTTTAATGAGACTTGCCACAAATAAAACATTCAATTGAGTGGCAGTTAAATGCGTAAGTTGATTTTACTTACTTGAAACTCAATCCAGGCTTCATACCATCCAACTTTCCAGTTAACTCGGGATAGATTGCGTTTTATAATTATTATTTTTTAATATAAATATTTAAATTAATTTATGTGTATTTTAACTAATTTTATAAATTTTAAAATTTTTATAATTTAAAATAATAATTTTTTAAAAATAAATTTAAAATTTAACTAGATAAAATATATTAATTATAATTTTTGTATCTATTTTTCATATAGGCTAGGGAGGCTTCACGCTGAAGGTAACGATTTCTTTGTGCTGAACTTTGGTGACCATGGTCTCATATTTTTGGACCCATTCAGGAAATTCACCAATGGAAGCAACCAATAAAAATTCGCTCACTGTTACAACGATCCAATTAGAACACCCAATCCAGGCAAATGACCCATTTCGCCTCGGTTTGTTTTCCTTTTCGGGGATAGAAACTTACGCACAATATGAATAGTTATCAAATCAGATTCCCCCAGCCCCATCGCAGGGGACCCATGACGGTTTCATTTTCAAAATAAAAACAAAAGCCGTTGGCTGTTGCTGCCCTGGGGTGGGGTACCACGTGCATCAGAAATTCCCCCCTCGTTCCCCTGTAAGAGCAAGAAGCCCTCCACATTTAACAAACCATTTCCTCCAATCACCATATGCCACATCACCACACCACTGACCTTTCTTACCTGGCATCTTCTTCCCTCCCCCCCACCATAAAACCTTACAACCTCCCACACAGTATAACAACTCCCCCAAAGCAGAACCTCCTCGCCGGTTTCGTGCTCATAAAAACAAACAAGGAAGCAACCGAAAAGAAAAACACATCGTTGTTTCTTTCTCGTTAAGACCTGTTGAAATGGTAAAGTACCAGAACTAATCAAACACGTTTATGATGATTCTATTTTATTTCATTTATTGCTCTCACACTTTAATTTTCTTTTTTCCTATAAAAAAGCGCGTTTTTATTATTTGAAAACTTAGGAATCTCTAGATTTTGACACTTAACGACTCCTCCTTCCCCTTCCTTGTGACTTTAGACTTTAGCCTTCATTTTATTTTATTTTATTTTGGTGTTTTATTTTTTCTGTTTGGTTGGCTAGAAAATCAAAGAGAAAACGAAAAGGAAATTTTCATTTTGATGAGAGAAAAAATGGAAACAAGATTCCGTCGTGACAAGTCATCTTCTGGTTCTGGAAGTCTGAAAGAACTTAAGAACTCCTTTCGTACTTTTGTTTCTAGAAGGTTTTATTTTGTTTTTTGTCATATTGTTTTAGTAATTACTACTACTGAATTGCTAATTCTGATAGTTAATTGTTTTTTTTGGAATTTGCAGGAAGGAGTATGCTATGAGAGATGAGAAATCGGCGGAAGTAGTAAAGGAGTTTTATATTCCTGATTACATTGTTGCGCCCGAAGCATCAAATTCTAGTTCATGTTCTGGTATTTCCGATTATGAGGACGATGCACCTTCATGTCCTGTGATTGTCTTCATTAATTCAAAAAGTGGCGGTCAATTAGGAAGTCAACTTTTAATTACTTATCGCTCACTTCTTAATCAAAATCAGGTGATTGTGATCGTGTGTTTTTTCAGTTAGTTTTTTTTTTAATTGTAAATTCTGTAATTAGGAATGCGTGTGTTTGGTTGTAGGTTATTGATTTGGGAGAGAAAAAGCCTGATAAGGTGTTGCATCAAGTTTATGCAAGGTTGCACGAATTGAAGTGTAATGGTGATCAATTTGCTGCTGAATTTGAGAAGAGACTGAGAATTATAGTGAGTTAGTTAGTTAATGATAATTAGTGATGCTGTGAACTAATTGGGTTTTGTTTTTATTTTTGGTTAATTGTCTTATTGGATACTCTTATAATTTATTAGGTTGCAGGTGGGGATGGTACAGCCGGATGGTTACTTGGTGTGGTTAGTGATCTTAAACTACCGCAACCTCCGCCGATTGCTACTGTGCCATTGGGGACTGGAAACAACCTCCCTTTTGCATTTGGATGGGTAGGATTTTATGGATCGTAATGAATAAAGTATCAATACTAGTTTAGCGTAGTTTTTTTTTTTTTTAATCTCTACAGTTAAAATTGTCACCGATGTTGAACTGAATCTGCTTTCATGCAAATTAAGATGTTAATCTGACTGAATGAATGTGGGTGGCATTTAAGAAGTTCTGTTGTGTAGTATGTTTTTGCTCGGCATTCGAAACAGTGGCATACTTGCAATTTTATATCATGTGGTTTTTTTTTTTCTTCCCATTCAGGGAAAGAAAAACCCTGGCACGGACCGCTTATCCGTGAAGGCTTTCTTGTAACAAGTAAGGACTGCCAAAGAAATGAAAATTGACAGGTAATACAACATTTGCTATGTTTTATTTAGGCATCCACTAGATACATATTCACTTGCACAATTGCAGAGACAGACATGGAAGCGAACCCTTAACTGCAGATGTTTCTGTCACTGTTACAGAGTGAATATTGACACCTTTATGGTTTCTTTCATTGTCTTGCTAGGGTTCATGAACTCTAGCTGAGTAAACCTGAAAATAGAGAGGACTGCACAATTCTTGAGGGAAAAAAAATAGAAATCATTTGTATGTTGCCCTGAACATTTAAAAATCTTTTTAGTAAATTGCTCATTCAGTTTGGAAATGTTATCTGAACATATGCATAACATTTTTCTAGCAACAATGACATTGCAAAATATTTGATATGATGGTTAAAAACAGCAGTGTTGTACTTTTAACATATGTTTGCCGTCCTACTTCCTGTCCCTTAAATGAATTATGCATTGGGAGTTTAAGAACAACTTCAGACAACCTCAAAATGTGGAATCGTACTGTTGATCTTTTAGCCTGGCCTTGAATTCGTAAATAGTTCCAATCTGCTTCCTTATACTTGCAGATGGGATTCATGCCTGTTTGTGTTCTCTTTTCTCTTTGTTTTAATTTTTCCTATAAGTATTACCAATGCTGTTTTTTCTTGTCAGTTGGCATATTATCATGAGAATGAGGATTCCAAAAGAAGGTTCTTTTGATCCTATTGCGCCCCTCGAACTACCTCATTCTCTGCATGCATTTCATCGGGTCTCTCATTCAGATTCATTGAATATGGTAAGTTTTTGGTTGCATGCTGTGTGTGCGGAGTGTGAAAAATGAGGAGGAAACTATTCTTGATGATTGTTACGAGATACTAGAAGGCTAAGTAGAAAACAAAATTAATATCAATGGTGGATTTTTGTGCCACATAACAATTGCAACACAAACATACTGGAAAGAACATAATTGGATTCTGAAATGTGAATCTGAGAACTCGTGTAATCTATTTCTGACTATTGCTTGATTTCTTGTGGTGTTTGTGCTTCACATTAGAAATTATTTGAAAATTTTATTTTGGCTATTGTCAGGATGGTTATCATACATTTCGAAAATTTTCTTTTGGCTATTGTCAGGATGGTTATCATACATTTCGAGGGGGATTTTGGAACTACTTCAGCATGGGTAAGAACTTTAAGAATGTCTTGAAGACATTCATGCAAGTGTCTTATTATTTCTATCAGTCTGTGTGGGGCAGATAAAGTTCTTTTAGTCTTGCTGAGAGGTTTGGGCTGGAAAATACAAACAAACAGCAAAAGAATGTGGAGTTATTTAGGAATGCATAAGAAAATAATATGTGAAAGTGAACATTTTTACTTGTTTGTAGCAAGCGGTCTTTACTCATTTCACGTTGCTGACTTCTTTTAAAAATAACTTTTTTGTCCTGCTCAGGAATGGATGCTCAAATATCATATGCCTTTCATTCCGAGAGGAAGTTACACCCAGAAAAATTTAAAAACCAATTTGTTAATCAGGTATCAAGTTGGATGTTTCAAATATTGTTTGTATGGCAAGCATGACAATGACGTATTGTGGTCTTATCCATGGCTACTTTGGTTTCCCCTCTATGTTCTAGTCAAAATTGGCTTATGTATCCATGTTGTCCTTATATACGGTGTGTGATTAGTGGTTCGCGTGAATATGATAATGCCAGACTAATGATATATGTAAAGAACAAATGCTAGCAGTGCTTACGATCACTTCAACAATGGGTGCTTTTTCATAAATTTCATAGTATATTTAAGTCATCTCATCATTAGGAAGTAGCCATGTGTATGATTGATACTGAAACATCCTAGAAAGACGATGTCTTGCAGCGCCTTAAATGGGTCTATACCTCACACGGAATAACGAATAAGCATGGATATCAGTGGGGTTCTTCCTCCATCTCTAGTTTATGCCCTCTTATTTAACACACGCATTTATATTACGGGAATAATTTCATTTTTACAATGTACACTGATATATTTCTATTATTAAAATCCTTGAAAAAATTTAATTGCTTCTTATCCCTCTTATTTTTCTTGGCTGAGTCAGAGTACATATTTGAAGCTTGCATGCACTCAGGGATGGTTTCTTGCTTCTGTTTTTCATCCTTCTTCACGGTGAGTCAATATATAGATTGAAAGTTTTTCCTAAAACTGTTGAGATTTCTTTACTTTTTTCCATGTAATTATCAGCAACATTATGAAGAAGAACATACTCTTATTGTTCTTAGCTAGATGTTAAAGTGGAAATTTGATATTTGATGCCCATAATAGGTGGATTTATGTTCTAATGGTTTAGTACCATGGACACATTGTTTAGCTGTAATATTATAGACTTATCGCCCCCCTACATAACTTGATATCTTAGCTTAATGTCAAAGACTTGGGGTTGGCTATATGAATCCTATCATTACATACTGAAGTCTATGCTTGATCTTCAATGTAGTTCTTCTCTGTTTGCAATAACATTTTGAGATCTGTGGCGAGAAGTGTTCTTCAAATTGATGTTTCTGTTTGTAACAATGACTTAGTTTCAATGCAGGAACATAGCACAGTTAACAAGGGTTAAGATCATGAAAGTAGGACAAAGTCAATGGGTGGACCTCGATATACCTCGCAGGTGAAATAAGATGTTCATTTTCTCTTACAATCCAACCTTGTGCCAATTATCCACGATTGCAGTTAGCTTGTACAGTCCTCTCACCTTTGAAGTTGATCATGAACAATATATGAGAATTCTTAACTTTGGGGACTTGGCATCTACATGCTCATTCTATGTTCCTTTTTCAATTTAAAGAAATAGTATGGAGAAAGTCTACATATGGCTGATTTCATCAGATCTAGGTTTTGTGAAATGGTTTTCTTTCAGAACTTACTCAACTGACCTCAACTATAATGAATTGCTAAATTTAGCACTTAAGTAGCATCTATTTAATTGAATGGTTTGAAAGAAGAAATAAATCGTTCTTGTCCCATTTAGATTGGTTCTCTGTGGTTACAAGGGAATATTGTATGACTGCATTCTTTGGATAACCATTTGGAGCTTAACACTTTATCCACATCGTTCTTGTCCCATTTGGTTACAAGGGAATGTTGTATGACTGCATTCTTTGCATAACCATTTGGAGCTTAACACTTTATCCAAAAGATGTAACATCATGCATGAACTTCTAGTCAGTAAGCAAACTTCATGAACAATTTTCAATCACTGCCTTTGAAACTTTAAGATTGGATCTTCAATTTTTCCCTAATCTATTGAATGTTCTGGGATAGCTAACCGAGCATAATGGTAATTGGGATTTGGAAATATCATGGTTTTCATCTGATAATTTTAAATTTTTTTCTGGCTGTTAGAATTCAAAGATTTTGGAATTTTCTTTCTCTAGCTAACTGCATTTTTCGATTCTTGGATGTGTCCATTTCTCTTATTTAATTTAATCTTAAATCCTACTGGCTTTTGAGCTCCCTTGGCAATCACTGTTCTAAACCTGCATTGAAGTGCTTGGAACTTCAGTAATTCTGAGATCGCCTGTAATGTTATATTTTCATATGTGGAATCATAGTTTATATAATATGTTCTCTTCTCAAACCTACTCCTTTTGACGTTGGGTTCCCTACATAAATGGCTGTGGAGATGGACCTAGCATTATCAAAGTATGAAACAAAAGACTGAATGGAATATCAGAATCTGGAAAGTAATATTTCAAGATCCTGGATGTTCTCGTGGGGCCTTTTCTATTTTCATTCCCTTTCTAATTGTGCTCTAACGTCTTTTTTTTAGATTAGTATGGGTGTCTGGGCCTTGTCTTTTTTTCATTCCCTTTCTAATTGTGCTCTAACATCTTATTCTTCACATAACCTGGATAAACTATTTTAATTCCAATCAGATTTTGGAGTCTCATTTATCTGATAATTTTTCTTTGATATACAGCGTCAGGTCCATTGTTTGCCTCAACTTGCCTAGCTTTTCTGGTGGACTGAACCCTTGGGGAAAGCCCGGGCACAAGAAACTGCGTGATGTTAGTTCTGATCTCTCTCTCTCTTTGTGCACATCTGTCTACATTGCGTGTGTGCACATTCGCATTTATAGATGTATTACGCTTATTTACTTATGCGCATTTATAGATGTATTACGCTTATTTACATGTGAATGTATCTGTTCTGATACATGACCAGATCATGCTGAGTTTTAATCCAAGTGTTTCTTAATTCTTATCTACCCTTGGTAAAAATTTAAAAAATATTTCTCGTGTACGAATTGCTGCTAACTCTGGATATTTTTGTGTAGAGGGACTTGACACCTCCATATGTAGATGATGGATTCTTTGAGGTTGTCGGTTTCAGAAATGCTTGGCATGGGCTTGTTCTGTTTGCTCCAAATGGACACGGGACTCGTCTTGCACAGGTAGCAAAATAAATTCTCCCTACCAAAAGAGTTTGAGTTCTTGCATTAATGAGTTTTAGGCCTGGGGTTAAAGAGCATCGTAACAAGGAGATAGTTATGCTTTAAGAAAATTAGCATTGATGAGAGGCTGACTTTTCTTTTTATCTCGCGTTGTTTCAATCCATCCTAACTCTCTTGTCCGTCTCTCCTTCTATGGTTTGGGTTCTATTTTTCAGTCCTCTCTTTGTGTGCAGGCACATAGAATACGCTTTGAGTTCCATAAGGGTGCAGCCGGCCATACGTTCATGAGGATTGACGGGGAGCCTTGGAAACAACCCCTCCCTGTTGATGATGACAAGGTTGTTGTGGAAATTTCTCATCGTGGCCAAGTGACCATGCTCGCCACTCCATCATGCCGATCCAGAAGTGTGTGTGACCCATCTTCACCTACCTGTTACCAAGAGGAGGGCAATGACAGCGATGAAGAAGATGAAGACTGGGAAGAAAGGAGGAAATTTGGAGCTGCAGACACTTTCAAATTTCCTGATGGATTTGATATTGCTCAACTTAGTTAATTTATCAACACCCCCCTTTTCAAGCGAGTCACTCACCATTTCTTCCCTTGCTGCAGCTATAGCTGAATTGTTTTTCTTCTAGGCTTACAGATAAAATGACTCCCGACGACAGTCCATGACCTTGAAAAAATCCATTTTCAAATAATGCGAGATTTTTTCTAAATGTTTCTGGAGAGGACAACTGAGATTTAGAAAGTTTCCCGTGAACCACTACCTTGTAATGCATAAATCAAGAACCAGAAAACCTAATTCATGATATTTTATGACCACAAAATCCTTAACGGTAGCTCCGTTAGCAGTCTCTGTATTGCTGACACCACTCTTCCCCATCCGTTAACAGGGTTCCAATTTCACATAGAGATGCATAATTTTTTTCATAAATCCTCTAGTCTTGGCATAGACGATCTGTTTTTGACAGCATTGAAGACACAAAAGCTAACCCGAAAGTGCCATAAATAAAAAGAAAATCCCCTGCCCTTATATGGAGTGTGATCGTAAACATGTAGAGCACAGACAATTTATAATTTATTATTGTTTCTTATTCGCTTATTTTGTTCTTATTCCCCTCATGGCCGAATTCCGGGATATAGAGACAACGCAGAGCATGTCAAGCTTAGCACAGTGATTTGGTATTGTTAGTTATTTACTAAGCTTATTGGCGAGCCTGCATATGGTTTTTCGTTAACCTCATGGAAAAATACGAACAGCCTGTATTCATATAAGAAAGACCCTTTGCACCCATTTCTCTACTTACCTGCCAGGAATCCTTCGCGTGCAGTTCTGTATTTCCAAAGAAAGATCAGGAAGCGAAGGGTGATGAGCGCCGCAGGTGGAGCCTGGATTGTGGCAGCTGCTATTGCTACTGTTGAAGCATTGAAAGACCAATTAGGAATTTGCAGATGGAACTATACTATAAGGTCATTGGAAGAACAAGCCAGGAAGAGCTTGAGATCATCTGCCCAGGCAAAGACACTCTCTTCTTCTAATTCTTCGCTCACATCAACGATGATTGATCAGGTTGGAAATGCTGAGATGAAGAAATCAGAGCTGTATGCAGACAAAATTATGCATCTGGACTGTTGGGGTCCCAATACAGTAAGGTTTTAAATGCAATGACATGGTGTGGAAAAAAATAATCGAAGGACGCTTCGACCGGTGCGCTAGCCAGAAAACAAATATTATATGGCTCTGGTGGATGTAGTGTCGATGAGATCTTTCGCTCTATAAATGATTGTCCGTATCTGTAATGTTAATTCTTCAGCGAAGACCATGTGTATCTCAGTAATAGTTTTAAAATCCGATCTAATTTAACGGATTGATCTAGAATTTGGCTGATGCAAGGTTGGAATTGGTATGACTCAGCTGATCTGATAGCTTGATTTAATAACCTGGTTAATCTGATGAAATTTATTTAAAAATTTAATTATAATTCATTAATTTTTTACTAAAATAATATTTTTTTAATTTTTTAAAATAAAAATTATCTAGGTAACCCAATAATCTAGTCAAAATCTAATGATTTGATTAAAATCTAGAAACCAAATCTTAAACCAGGCCCGCCACCATACCGGATGTTGAAACTATGATCTCTATGTTCCAATCCCACCTGTCGAATGCAAAGTCGTCTAAGCTAGTACAAATTGAAATAATGATTGATTTTTTTTTTTTCCCAGTCTGTTGACAAGCATGCGTGATTTTGTGGCTTAAAGAATTGAAAGAAAAAAAGGGTACATGGCGGTGGACAGGTACGAAGATAGTAAAAGCATTTATGCTCCTTTTATATTTATTCAACCAACAGTTCCGCTATTTATAAACAAGATTTTATGTGCCCTTTTTTTCAAGTATATGATTTTAATTTTTTTATATACATAGTTTAATTGAAAGTGTAGTTTTAATTAATTTTTAAAATATTTTTATTTGATAATAAATTAAAATAATTTGAAGATACTAAAAAATATATTAATTTAAAATAAAAAATAATATTTTTAAAATACAAAAACAATCATCACCGTATTTATAGTTTCAAACGTTGGAATTGGTCCGTTTCAAGGGATGCTATTTACTTGAGAATTGATCGCTGAAAATTATCTCCTAAAACCACCCTTCTTCCTACCCTTCACCTCGGTCCTGTCCTCTCTTCCAAGTGAGTTTGGTTTCATTGGGAAATATGAATTAACTTATATTTTTTAAAAATTTAAATTTCTTGTTTAAAATTATTTTTATATATTTTTAAATTATTTTGATATGTTAATATTAAAATTAATTTTAAAAAATAAAAAAAATATCACCTTAATACATTTTTAAATAAAAAATACTTTAAATTACAATAACAATCCCAAATAAATATACTGTTATTGCTATACTTTAAATTACAATTACAATCCCAAATAAATATACTGTTATTGCTTTTGACAACTCGGTTGATTTTGCTGGATTGCACTTTTTATTCCTCTTAATCCATATATTTTATTGAGATTATTGTGCTTTTAAAATATTTTTTTATTTAATAATATATTAAAATAATATTTTTTTATTTTTTAAAATTTATTTTTAATAATAGTACATTGAAATATTAAAACATTTAAAAAATTATTTTATAAAAAAAGGATTATTTCACCGTAAAAACAAACTAAGTAGGTAGGCAGGTATTGATCTTCAATTCTTATATTACGAGTACTTAACGTGTGGCAACCTACGTGGGTGTCGTGTGAAATAAAAATTGTGTGAGCTGTGTGTGGTAGTTTGGTTTTGTGAATCATTAATTAAACTATAAATGGTGATTTATATTTCATAAAATTAGTGTTTGCGTGTTTGGTATTTCGTTTTTTTTTTGGATATTTTTAGAGAATAATAAATTGAGTTAGATGGTTTTGATTACCGGCAGCTTGAATAATGTAACTTTCATTTAATCGTATTTTTTATTATTGAGAAAACTATATTTATCTAGGGTCAAAATTAAATGGAAATAGGGGTAAAGTTCGAAAAGAAACTTGAATCTAGAGTCCCATTTTAATGGAATCTTGTAATGTAAGATATCATTCCAAACATAATAATTCAGGCTACCTAACTTGTAAGGAAAAGAAGAAAGAAGAAGGAAGCGATATGCTAAAAATATACTCCGGAGGAAAAGTTGAAGAAATTCTTTAACAGTCTGATTATAATTATTTTTTAAAATACTTAACTTATAAAAAAAAAAAAAGTGACAGGCTAAAAATATACTCAGTAGAAAAGCTAGTTTTACGATTGTGTTTGATTTTTAAATAATCTTTTATATAAAAAACTATATTAATAATATTTTTTACTTTTAATATCAACATATCAAAATAATTTAAAAATATTAAAAATATATTATTTTAAAATAAATAAAAAATTAATTTTTAAAAAATATTTTGAAAATATAAAAATAAACATACCCAACAAATTAAAAATCTAGTGATATTGTTTCAGAACATCTGCTGTTCAACAAGATATTATGCGTGCATTAATGATCTAATTATCCACCAAAACAAGCCCAATAAATTTGGTCACAAAGGGTAGATTCTCACGTTGCCTTTTCTTATTTTCAATAAATTAAAGCTTTAATTTTTATGATTTCAGCACATAATAATAATCTAACTATTCGTTTTTTGATTTTTTAATCCTTTCTCTTTTCCAATCTAATTTTGTTGAATTTGAATCGGTGTGGAGATTTGGAACATGTTAATCATCTCCCTTCCAAAGGCTCAACATCAGAGTAACCTTCTTTAAGGTTTTAGCGTGATGGAAATGGGAAAACTGTATTTGAGATTAAATTTTATGTTATAAAATCTATTTTTGATATTAGTTAAATAATTTTAAAAAATAAAAAGAAATATAAAAATAAAAATTTAGGATTTTATTGTTTCTGAGGAATACAACTAAAATAATTAAAGAAATATAGGCTTAACTTGGATATAAAGAGATTATATATAAACTAAATAAAAAAAATAAAAATTATTTTATATTTAATAAAAAATAAAACAAAATAATATTATATTTTTTGAGGAATGAGAGCGGCCCTCCTTCACTTGCCATAGGGAATTTTTATTATTCCATTAATAAGTATGTGTTATTAGAGGAGTAAATATATGACTATGTTTCTGTCATACTTGATCTAAATCCAATTAAATCAACACAAAGAAAACATATAAACACATTGTGGGTATCTCCAAATGCACGTAGGTTTAAAATTAAAAACACAATATTTTATATTTTGTGTAGTCTGTCTTAAAAAATATATAGTCTTCGTTCATACTTTTGTTGCAAGTTTGAAATAAAATTAGGCTGTATTATTTTTCTATTATCATTGAAGTTAAGCAATTTTTATTTGAATCAAAATTTGTAATAGACTATTATTTAAATATTCTTATACTTTTTTAAAAAATAAAACTAATTTCATTTATATTCGTGGTTGCTTCTCTCAATAAATATATTACACGTAACGAAAATTATGCTAGTTAAAAAGCATAGTCGTTTAAAATAATTAATGTTAATTTTAATTGTTAAAATAATTAATTAAAATATTAATAAATTTTATTTACCGAGAGAGTTTTATTTATTTCTCTATTCAATTATTTATAACAAAGATTTGACATAGGAAAGTGTTTTTTTAATTTTAGATTGACTTCAGATTTTGGGATTGATTTTTAAGTTATTTAAAATTATATATGATTTTTTTATTATATTTAAAGTTTTTTCTAGTTGTTCTAAGACAAAAATAATTTAAAAAAAAAACTGAATACTTAATTATGTTTGTTTTTCGGAAAACAGTTTTCGGCTGTTCTAAGACAAAAATAATTAAAAAAAAAACTGAATACTTAATTTTCAACTACTATTGGTCGCCTGAAATGGGTGCCAGCAAATGACAACATTTATCGATGTAGAAAATACACCATCTGCGTTCTTATTTTTTAAAATTAAAAGATGGATCACACGTCGTTTCGCTCTTTAATATTGGGGAAAAAAAAACTTTCATCCACCTTTTAATATTAGAAAAACAAAAAGGTTTAGCTCGCAAACCGATCCTCTTTCATGGGTGTGGTGCGAGTTCATGGGCCATCTGCCTTTTTTATTTTTTTTAAAAAATTATTTAATGTATTTTAACCTGTTTAAGCTTAATAAAAATATACATGCATCATTTTAGTCTTTAATTATTGTCAGTGATTTTTTTTTTATTGCAAAATGATTTTTAATTTACTTATATGATTTTTTAATTTTTAATTTACTAATATTGAAAAAATATTGATTCAATTTTTTTGTTTCATTTGTTATTGAAAAAGAATTATAGGACCTTTACTCATATGGAAAGCGTTACTAATATTAAAAGCCATCATCTCAAATATAGATATAGATATGTGATTTTATAATGGAAAATCTACCAAAACCTACACTGCAAATGCAATATATATAGACAAAGATAGATGACCCTTTTATTATTATAATAATATAATCTTTAAAAATATTTCTAATTTTTGCAAGGCATCTCAAATTTACTATTTTTTTTTCATAAATACTTTATAGAGAACATTCGTTTTAGCCTTGTAAATTTTTTAATTTCAATTTGGTCCCTTTTTTTCATAATAAAATGTGGATCAAATAATTTAGTCTCTCTTCATGTTTATTGTTCATTGTTAGTGCTAACAATCCTACTGCAGACTAAGTAAATGTGTTTAACAGTTCATAAATATTTTTTTCTGTTTTCAAAGTAGCTATACTTATTGAATCTAATCATGCTAAACCATTCATAAGCAGCATAATTAATGACTAATTAATTAACTTACAAAGTGCTGGGTTTTTTTTTTATATATATATAGCTTGTCCTATAATTACAATTTCTTCCAATAACCATAGAAAAATAGTACTTATCTTTCAATTTATATAATTGAACTTTGAATTTTTTTTTAACGTTATCTTATGAGAGAATGGATATGAAAGCTAGGTACAAGATTTTATTTTAAACTATACTCTTTGCTCTAATTATGAATTTAATTACATATTTTTATAAATCAAGGCACCAAAACATACTTAAATATATATAATCTCAAAAGGGAAAAAGAAAAAGAATACAAAGAGTGAAAGTCTCAGGACATGCTTGAGACTTATAAAAATATAGGGACCATAATGTTTTTTTCTTTTCCGCGGGTTTTATGAAACATGGTTTGAGTTGTCGTCACTCGTCAGTGTATATTTTCCGGTTTTACTGTCTGTCGTCAGTGTATATTTTCCGGTTTTACTGTTCCAATAAACTATGGGTAGTCTTCCCAACTATCGGTTTTCCGCCTCCGGTTTTTGGCTTTTTCCCAAAAACCACGCCCAGCTCTCGCAATATATATAGCAGTTAGCACTACGCTGTCGCTTCCTCACACCAACACGCAAGAACTTGGAGATCCTCGCTCTTTCAATCCGCAACGCTCTCTTAAGAAATACCATCTTTACTCCACCAGCAACCCAAGAAACCAAAACCTCTAAACAAGGAGAAAATGTGTTCTTCAGCAAGCAAAGCTTGGATTGTTGCAACTAGTATTGGTGCAGTGGAGGCACTAAAGGACCAAGGTATTTGCAGGTGGAATTACACTATAAGGTTGCTACAACAGCATGCCAAGAGCAATATCAGATCATTCACTCAATCCAAGATCATGGCCTCTTCTTCTTATTCCAGTTCCTCATCATCATCATCAGCAGCAGCAGCAGTGTCTAATGAGATCAGAAAAGCCAGTATGAAGAGGAAGATTTCCTTGGAGAGAAGTATGAATCTGAGCTGCTGGGGTCCCAGTACTACTAGATTTTAGGTATCCAATGTGTAATAGTCATGCCATTATTTTTGCTATGAGTATGTCAAATGTTTGATGAAGTTCAGAGATTCGAAGGTTGCTAAGTAGCAATGTCATTGCAGACCAATTGATCCAAGTCAATCCATGATGGAATGAATTGTTACAGTATAATTTCTTAGACTCCAAATTGTATCTCTCCTTTTCCCCGTCTTGCCCCTTCTAATCATCCCAATGGAGCATGCTGTTGCAGCTCATGGGTCATAACAGGGACGGAACAGAGAAAATAAACATGAAAGAGAGCAAACTAGTTCCATCCAAAATTTAGAAATTCGTAGAATTTATTGTAACTAGAACTGAAAAATTGTTAAATCTAAAATAATTAGAGCATTGTTATGTTTTTATTGGGAAATTAATCTTTATTCAGGGAAAGGAAATTAAAGTCCGACGGCTGGAAAGTAGATTGGTTAGATCAGCAAATCTATCCAAAAAGAAGAGAGACGATTTAATTTGATTTGATTTCAAAATCATCTTGATATTTGAATAGTGTTAGAACAAAAATTTATGAGGAGTTGCGTGTATCTATAATTTCGTCAACAGATTTTTAGACTCCTGAAACTTATTTGAAAATGATTTAGGGGTACAAGGTATGGCTAGGACAGGTGGACCGGCAAGCCCGCCTCCTAGCTTGGGAAAGTTTATTCATTTAAACTTGGCTGATCAATTTATAACTGGACAAAACTTTTTTTTTTTTTCAAATTGGCTGATAGATTTTACAAGTAGGCAAAATTAATTGATTTTTTTTAAATAATATCATTTTATTTTTTAAAAAAAATTAGGTTATTAACCTATTATAAAGAAACCAAGTTGGAAGGTGTTTTTGTTGTAGATTTTTCATCATGCATCTTTCTATAGTTCATTGCAAGTTGAAATATTGATTACTTTTTTAAAAAATATTTTAATTCTTGAACTTTTTTTTATAGGTAATTGGTTTTTTTAATTATTAGAGATTGAATTTTAGTGCAAGATTTTATTTTTTTTAATTTTTAATTTATTTAAGAAGAAAAAAAGAGCCATTGAATTCCATTCTATAAAGAAAAAATATATCATTTACACCTAATTATTAAAATTAGTGTCAATAATTCTACGAGGATTTTTCTTAAAAGAACATATTTAAATTAAAGGTGAGAAAATTTATGTGATTTGATTTTATGATTTGAGCTATTTTTTTATTAGGTTACTAAATTAATTTTTACATGTTTTAGGAATGTTTATAGCTTTTTTTTTTCTTAAACAAATTGAAAATGAGTTTTCTTATCATTATAATTATGGCTGAAATTTGAACTAATACATGATACAACCATTTATATTTTTTTCTCAAAAAAGATAAATAAAAAAAAAACTAGATATACAAGTTTAGACTCTTTCTTTCAAAGATCCAAGTGTGTTGGGCTTTTTTTTTTTGTTTTTTTTTCATATATATTTAGATTAAATATAAATTTATAAAAAAATTATTAAAATGGGTAAGTGAATAATCTTAATAAGAGATTTGATAGGTTATGTCATATCATTCAAGTTATTTTTTCTTTTTTATTTTTGGTCTAATGTATTTTTTATCTGTAATTTAAAAAAAATATAATTTCATCGTTTGCTATTAATAATTTATTTTTTTATTTAACTCAAAACTATATATAAAAAAACAATTTGACCCTTTGTTATTCATGATTATCTTGGTTCGATGTGTCTATCATGTTTGTTTTTTCTTTTAAAAATCTATTCCATGCAAAAAAAAAAATCATTCGTTTTATTATCAAATAATTAAATAAAAAATAATTTTTAAAATTAAAAATTTATTTAATTTAATAATATGCATAACTTGTTTAGTTAGTTGACTCAAGCTCACTTAATTTTTTTGATTTTTTTATTGAGTATTTTTTTTTTATCAATTTTGTTCTTTGATTTTGAGTTAATTGAGAATTTGAGTTTTACAATTTATTTTTCTCAAATTATTCTCATGAGTTTTTTATTATTTTTTAAATTTTTTAAAGTTTTTTATATAATTATATTATTAAATTAATCAAATTTATTAAACCTCTTTTAATTAATGATTTTGATCCCTACTCTTATTTTATTTGTATGAAATGCTATCACATCTCAGAACTTTTTTTTAATTTAAGTTAGAAAAAATCTAACTTATGATGTATCGCATGACACCTATCAAAAGTAACTAAAAAAACATTAATGATAGGGGTTGTGTCCGTACTCCACTGGTTAAAAATGACAAATTCAAGAATATTTTTGACACTTCAATAAATCAACTATCGATTGGGGAAGATAAAAAAAAAATATATAGTAAGAATTTGTTTGTTTTTGTATTTTAAAAATATTTTTGATAAAAAATTTACATTTTTAGTTATTTATTTATTTTAAATCATTTTTTTGGTATTTTCAAATTATTTTAGTATATTAATTTCAAAAATAATTATTTTTTATTGTGATATATTTTAAAATAAAAACCTTTAAAAAACTACCATTACCACAATAACTAACATACTCTAAACTCTAAAGTTGGTGCCACAAAAATAGCTGTAACCCTTTTTTTTTCCCTCATATATATATATATATATAGTTTGTAATATTAAATAGGATTTCAAGTTTAGAGTAGTTGAAATTGTATTTGCAATTATAAATTTGATTTAAAAAATAAATTTTTAAAAAAGTTATAAACTATTTTTATTTTAACATCTTTTTAAGATAAATTTGTGTAACATTATAACATTAGTTGATTAATTAAATATTTTTAAATTTATAGTTAGAATAAAAAGCGAACTAGATAAAAATTATTACAACGTGAACTAGAAACTAACTGTTACGTCAGCACGTGCCCCCCCTATAAATTATACGAAACGAAATGAAGAGGCCAATGAAAATACTTTTCAAACGAAAGCAACAAATGAGCCTCCCACGGTCCCTCACCCCTTGGAATCTTAAAACCACTACCCGCAAACTGGGAGCTGAAAGCCTTAAAAGCCCACAGTTAAATCCCAGTATTCTCAAAACCATCACGCTTTCTCAAAGCCGGAAAAATCATCAAATTTTCCCTTCATCATTCCAGCGGTCTGTGGCCGACGACAGTTTTAGGCTATGCCGACTATCAATCTTACGTTTATTTTTGTTAAAATTATATACTTTAATTAATTTGAGGTATTGATGAATTAAGTTTGGATTTTATTATTTTATTTAACAAATATCACATTATATTATAATACTATAATTTTATGATGGTACAATCATCGATATCAATAATGGTATTACTTATAATGAAGGAATTAATGAGTTCTTAACTTCTATTCTAAATATATTTCTTATCAAGTTATCTAGAATGTTATGCGATCAAATTGAATAAAATCTATTTGTAATTGAAGTTGAATTTACTTGGAGAATGCAAATTAGAATAAGTGATTGGGCTTATGGTTCACTAAATAAAATACCAAACAATAATTAAATTAAACCAACAAATAAAACCAAATTAATAAAACTTAACTAAAAAGTTCATATAAATTAGACCTAAAACATAAGTTAAAGCTCAATCTCTCAATTGTTTGGGCCATCATCCATCATCTATGATTATTCGCGTGCATAAATAATATTTCGGGTTCGGTGTCCCCATCAATTTTGCTGGGGTTGGAAGAACTCGACCCTGTCGAGTATAGGCCAAGAAAACTTCGATAACGCTCTTAAAGATAAAGATCAAGCTGTTGTGATGTCTCTATGATAATTTAAGTATAGTCTGAATCTGGTAGTCGGGCTCATATACTGGAATTTGCTGAAGTTCACCATCCCTGGTAAAAATAACTTGTGCATTCAAAGTAGCATTAATATATTCATTTTGTGCCAAAGATATGGATAATAAGGTAAGGGTATCAAAAAGAGCATTAGAGATAGACTGTATTTTATAAATACTAGGTCTTTCATGTTAAAAGTAGAGTTAATATTAAAGTTTAATGGCAATTTAATGACATAATTATTTGATTTAATTATTTACAACACTTTGAATGGTCTAGCACTACTTACCTATAATTTATGATCGGTTTCTACAGGACACCGTTTAGGCCTAATTTGTATCATGAAATAATCTTCAACATTAAGTACATCATGATACTTAAGTAAATCAACTTGAAATTTGTATTGTTCATTACTTGCTTAAATTTGTTTCATGATCTCAATATATAAATTATGAACCCTATATGGTAACGACTCAGTTGACTTAGACATCCTATCGTGAGGAGATATGGGAAGGTGTTCTATAGGCTTTTCAAGTTTGTAACTATGAACACTAAATGATTAAGGGTGTGGAATGAGGCAAACATTGTTTGAAACCTTTGTAGATATAGTATAGACACAATTAAGTAAACTAGGATTATCTTCATCTTCCTCATAACATGCATGTGGTAAGGGGTCAAGAAGCTCAACATGTTGCTTTAAACTTATGATGTGCTGGATACCAAATATGTAGGATGAAAAATTAGGTAATTCATGAAGATTAATGTCATGAGACTTTTTTAAGATTATACTCATCTCTATAGACGATTCCACTGAAGAGTTCCCTAAAATTTCCTCCATCATTAAAGCAGACATATCAGACTTTTTCTTAACCTTAGTCTCAAGCTTATGTGGGCTCATTGTGTTAAGTCCATCTTCTTGCACATCCTCGTTATCTAGGGAACTAAAATCCTCAAGATTAGACTCATACACTTCAACACTACAATATTCTTCTTTACTTATATCCTTATGTTTTTGGATGACTAAGGGTTTAAAGGTACAATCTAAAGAGATATGACCAAAAACTAAACAATTAGTACATTTAACCTTTGAACTCACCTCAAACACTTCATTGACAACTCATTTGCCCTTATCTTTCTTAGAAAGTTAGGCGCTATTAGGATTAGGTCTATGGGGTGGAGCACCTAATAAAGAATCACCACTTCTGAATTGGGACCTAATAGGGATACTATAAGAGTACTAATGATTCTTCTTCTATTTTTTTGTGACCAACTTATAATTTTGAACTAAGGTATAAGCTTGGTTAAGGGTAGATACACTTTAAAATACAACTTCTCTTCTAAGATCATCATTTAAGCCTTTACAAAATCTATGCAAAGTTATGGCTTCATTATCTCTTATGGCACATCTAATCATTGATAGACTTATTCCCTTATCTTAAATTGTTCCATTGGTCTAAGAGTTTATTCCTATAAGATAGAGGTAAGTACTTCTCTTGAAGTTTTTGTTTCATTTTGATCTAATCAGTTATAAAAGGTTTACCTTTTATCTCCAAACAATCCCCAACATCTTTCTAATAAATTTTAGCTTTATCAAGGAGTTTCATCTTAACAAATCTAACTTTTTTATTATCAGACAAGTTATGCCACTCAAAGAATCTGTTTATATCAAAAATCCACATATCAAATATCCAAGGATCATGACGACCGTTAAAAGTGGGGGCTTCTATTTTGTTAGGACTTAAGACTCGCTCATCAAAGTTGTCATGTTCAGAGTAACCTAAATGATAGTCATACCAGTGGTGCTCAAAGTGAACTTGTCCATAATGATTATTCTTGTGATATTTATCAGTCTTTAAATGCCTTATTCAAAAACTCTATTGGGGCTCAATTCTTTTAAACAGTTGATTACCTAAGTTTGCAGTTCCCTTTAAATTATCATAAGAGTATCACTAAGGGTTGAGTCTACGGTAAATGTAAACT
This sequence comes from Populus euphratica, assembly GCF_000495115.2. Classification (NCBI taxonomy): domain Eukaryota; kingdom Viridiplantae; phylum Streptophyta; class Magnoliopsida; order Malpighiales; family Salicaceae; genus Populus; species Populus euphratica. Next base: position 380,582 of record NW_011499979.1, read on the forward strand.
TAAACTTGGACACTAGATCATCATGACACAAATGCATGCAAAATTCACTTATAAATGAAATTGAGATCACAAATGGTTTTTACATGTAAAATCACAATACAAAACTAAAGTTAATCCTCTCTCTCTCTCTTTTTTTATGTGAAGATTAATCAAGAACAGATTATGCCAGAAAAATTATAAGCATGTAATGCTAGACCTTTTAAGTGTAAATGATTAATCAAATAATGGTCATAACATTTACTAGTTTTAGCAAACTCAACAATTAGTTACTAAATACCAATGAAAAAAGAGGTTGATAGGTAAGAGTTAACATATAAAATGCAAAATAGGATTTTTTTAGTATAAAAGTAATATTAATGACAACTTTAAATGAAAATTGCACTACCAAAAAGGCAAAAATTCAACAAACTAAAAGATGAAGAAATTCACTAACTAGATTAAAGGGTGGAAGCTTTTTGTTATTAATGTGGCATATTGGATGACTGATATGCTAACATGGCTTCACTAGCTGACGTGGCTCTGTGTTGCACATGACGTGACGCTGATGTGGCATCCATGGGATGGCTTGGCTGGTGATATGGCATGGGTTAATTACTTTGCCTTGAAAGCTTTCTAAGTCTCCTTGTCTTCTATGATTTCTCGGTTGCTGTTGCTAGCGACGGGGCGTAACAATTGAAGGTGAAGACTATTGCGGTCACTAGAGGTGATGGTTATCGCTGGCCAGTTTTACTATTTCGTTTGTTGCTAAAGATGAAGATCTTTTGCTTCTAAAGTGTCGCTCTATTGCTAGTGAACTCAGATGCTACAAGTGGTTAGTTGTAGCTATTTCCACTGACAGGTCTGTTGTGGAGGCGTTGTTGCTTATGCTGCTGCTGGAGGGTGTGAGTCAGTGGTGGCTGAAGCTCAATCGCTGGCGTTGAAGAGGACGATAGTGGTTGAGGGGCTGTCTTTGCTGTTGTAAACCACGAATCAACGTAGGCTGTGATAGGTTTTGTGTGTCGGCTGATTCTACTGCTTTGTCAGTTGCTAATGATGGAGGGCAATGGTAGCTGAAGATACAGGTCTGTTGTGGTCCTATAGAGGTGTCGCTGAAGATGATTTGGTGCGATTTGTTGGAGGCGTAGGGAGTGGCCTTCTGTAGGAAAATCTATCACCGTGGGTCTTGTTGCGACCGACGTTGATGCATGCTGTGATCAGCTCTAGATTTGCTAAGTTTGCGGCGACTATTCGCTAGTGGAGAAGATGAACAATGTTTCTTCTTCTTCTTTTTTTCCCCAAAACAGTAGGATTTTTCCTTTTTGTTTCTTTTTTTAAATAGTGAACAATTTTTTTTTTGTTTTAGATCAAATCGGATATAGGGTTTAGTATAAATATTGTGGATTATTTAATAATAAGAACAATTAAAACTCTGGTTCTAATACTAAATTTGACGCGGGACAACAAACAAAAGAATTTAAAGCCAGGAAAATAAAGAAGCTTTTAGAGAAGAAGGTGAGAAGAGAAAGCAAAAAAAGAAAAGAAAGGAGATTGGAGATATGCAAAATCTACAAATTTTCATTAATCATCAAAAGTGCCTTAACATTTAGAAAAGTAGGGTATTAATACTAAAACCCTAACTAGAATAAGTGATTGGGCTTAGGGCTTACTAAATAAAATACCCGACAATAATTAAATCAAACCCAACAAATAAAGCCAAATTAATAAAACTCAATTAAAAGTTCATATAAATTAAACCCAAAACATAAGTTAAAGCCCAATCTCTCAATTGTTTGGACTATCCTCCATCATCTATGATCATTCACATGCATAAATAATATTTCAGGTTTGGTGTCCTCATCATTATGTTAGTATACCTATTTGTAGAGATGAAAATGTGAATTCAGTGCTTGGATTTATTAACAATAATGGATTGCATATTCTAGAGCTATACTTAAATAGTAGATCGAGAGAAGGAAACTCCTTTAGAATGAAGTTTACTCAGGTGTCAAGTTACACTCAAATGATCGCACAAGCATCACAGATAATTAGATACTCTAGTATAGGTGATAACACAAGGAACCTAACATTAGAGTAAGATATTACAGATATGTGTGCTTGGTTATGTATGCCATATGTTCCATATTTTCTATGGAGAAAAGTCTAACTTGTTAAATTAGTGTACGTATTTATAGTGATGAAAGTGTAAATTAAATATTTGAATTTGCCAATAATAATGGGTCATATATTCTAGAGGTATAATTGAATTATAGACCTAAACGGGAAAACTCTCCTAATATGAAGTTTACTCGGGTGCCAAGTTATACTCAAAGAACCACACAAGCATCACAGATAATTCGTTACTTTGGTTTAGATGCTAACACAAAAAACATGACATCAGAGCAAGACATTGTAGATAAGTAAGCTTGATTGTGTATAACACCTTCTTTATATTTTCTATGAATAATCCAAATCAAGTAATGACAAAAATGATTATCATATTAATAAGGATGAGAAAGATGAGAATGCTGAATTAGTTGAATCATTAAACAAATTCATGAAGTCTCTACCTTTTGAATTTAAGTATACCAGTGAGCATGCTCAAAACAGATGTAACGTTTGGGTTTTGAATCATAGAAATCTAGGTTTTTTGGGTGATGAATTGGAGATTGGATAAAAATTCAAAGAAAAATCTAAATGTATTATTACAATTAAGTAGTTACATATCAAAAATTCATTGCAATATCAAAAAATTATGTTAATTCATTTGAAATTTTAAAATTGAAAAAGATAAATATATATATATATATTTACTAATTTTACAAAGGGTATCATTAAATTGACTCAAATCTCATTACGAAAACGATGTTGAAAATTATAAAAACCAATATAAGTATAAGTATTACATATATTCAAGCTATGGTGTACCATAAGGATCATAGATAATCTATTATTGTTAAATCTGTCATAGACAATCTTCGAAAGAACCTAATAAACCATAATAGCAACATTTAAATCTGTCTTGCAAATTTTGCAATTCCAACATAAGCCTCCATTTTTTTCATTAACCTCGTAATATCCAAATTCCAAACAATTTTGATACAAATAAATGACTAAATCATCAAAACCGGAACCTTAGACATCCAAACCACACGTTTCCTTACAAAATAGAAGAGAAAGCAAAAGTTATTCTTTATGAATACGTCTAAAGTCGTAGTTGACTTTGTTGTCATAGAAAACGGCAGAGTATTAAGTTATACTCTTTTACTTTTGACCTAAGCCACAAAGCACCCATAATAATTCTTTCAAGTCTAGACAAATCTCATCCTATCTGGATAATATTCTTTTCTTATAGAATAAAGTTCTGCAATAAATAAATTATAATATCATTTTTAACTGTACAAGCCCTAAAATATTTAAAATTACATATATACACAAAAGAAGAATGTCATTAACTCATTATTCAACAATTAATTCCCAACTAACCTTTCTCCACAACCACAAACTTAGCCGACAGCTGTAAATGCCATGACACTAACCTTTACGTACTGTATAGTTTTCCCATCATTAATTCTCGTCTCCTAGTATTTTCTGTACCAAAATACCCTTCATTTTTGTCTTATCCCAGATTTACCCTTAAGTACACAGCCCTGCAAAGCACGGACTCCAAAACTAATAAATGAAATCCAATTTTAGACAAAACCATTCAAATCCGACAACCATATTTAAATGTCGTGACCAGACATGCTTTCCTCTTTCACTAAACAACATAACTAACTAGTGCTAATCTTTTTACTTACCGGCAACGTGGAATTCCCGGTAAGAGATGGCAATATCTGACCGACATAAAGCCAACGGCGACCACAACATGAAGCTGTTTAGGCTCTGTCCTTTCTGGCAAGCGGCAACTAACTCTTCCTCTTCATCGTCTACACAAAACCTTAACCACAGTCATAACGGTGGCAGCAACAGTAGCCGAAGCGCGGCGGTTAATAGTAGCGGTTTGAAGTCAACGACAATTTATTCTGTTGCACGATCGCTTTTACCCACTCGGCGAAGGCTCCGGCTTGATCCTTCTAATAATCTCTACTTCCCTTGTACGTTGTCGTTTTTAATTTTCTCCCCGTTGACTCTTCACCTTGGTCAACTCCTTTTTTTCAGCTATTATTATTGTCGTTTTAATTTTTTTTTAGACGAACCCGGGAAGCAAGTAAAAAGCGCAGTAAGGTTAAAAAACACAAGCAAGTCTCATGTTGCTTTTAAGGTATAATTATTTGTTTATTTTCTATTTTATACTTTTTGTTTAGAATTCGCAATAACACAGAGGCTAATTACATTATTTAATAATTTGAACGACATTTATGTTAGTGGTTTGCATTTTAGGTGTAAAGGGGATTGTTATTTTAATTTTAAAATTACATCAGTTATGTTTTTTTTCTGCTTTAAATACTTAGTAAGTACACTGAATGATGCCTTTTCTGTTGGTGTCCTACCTGTACTAATTTGTTGTTATGAGTTGTTTTTCTAGTAGTTGTTATAAAATAATTGTGGGTTTTTTCTTTCTTTTTTAATTGATTGTTTAAAAAAAAAACCCTGAATTCATGCTTGTTAGTGTTGTGACTTGTGATCCTTGAAAGCAATCTTATCGAACCATCTGACTGGTTTCTTTATTTGATGTTATAGTTTCAAACAACTGCACCAAAGAGCTGTTATATGCGTCCGCCCGGTGGTATTCTTGCTCCTGGAGAGAGCCTTGTCGCAACGGGTAATTCAGTCATGATGATTCTGTCTTTTTTTAGGGGTGATGTATTTGTTAGCTCTAGGTTGTATTAATTGTGAGACTTGTGGTTTTTTTTTTTTTTTTGAATTTTTATATTTTGATCGACAGTTTTCAAGTTTGTGGATCCACCGGAGAACAACGAAAAACAATTAGACCAGAAGACCAAGGCCAAATTCAAGATTGTGAGTTCGAAAGTGAAGGGAGGATTGGAGTATGTGCCTGAACTGGTAAGTCATTTTGCTTTGTGCTTTTCATATCACTCTCCTTCTCTACATTATAGCTGGTGTTGAGGAATAGCTGTTCACATTGATAGTTTTTGTTTCACTTTTGAATTTTGAAATAAATTGAAATGAAAAATCTGATTTTTTTTTTTTTGAGAATTGTTAATATTTGGTTGTTGCTGTAATGTCCAAGGATAAACATTTTCAGGATTCATTTTGGAAGTTTTAGCATTGAGAAACTTTGGTTATTGGATATGTGGCACTTAATAAGTTTTCAGATATGCTCATGAGCTTGTGGGATTCAAAGATGTTCAGTGAACTTTAATTCCATGGTACCGGGTTGCATTAATAATTTGATTTTTTTTCCATTCATGGAAATGAAACTTGTAACAGAGAGATAGAAGCAGCAAATTAAGGTTCTATATTCCATTTCATACATGAATATGCCAAATGATTGCATCAAAGATCAAGTAACATAATTCAAAAAAGAAAGAAAGAAAGAAAGAAAGAAAGAAGAAAGAAAGGTTTTAGCTATGAGCATGGTAGTCAAGTAGTGTACTGGACAGGAGTTGAATTTTCTAACTATTTTAGTAAGTGTATACTGCTTATTTATTTGGACAGCTCAGTCTCATTGGAGATAATGATTTTTAAATAGTCTTCATTCATACTTTGATGTTGAATCAAGGTCCTGCATAAGCCTTATTTGTTAGGCTTGTTATGGTTGTTGGGTGAAAACTATGTAGTTGTTGTGCAGTATTGTCATGGATGGATTTTAAAGAATTTCGTAAATGAATGCATCAAAAAGAGATGACTTGTTAAGTTTCTAGTTTCTTCCCTAGTTTTCTGAAAAGATGTTAATTGTTTGATATCCTATTTCACAGGGACAATGTGATCGCAATTGTCTACTTTTGCATCAAGTGTAATTAAACATGATAATTATTTTTTTGTTTGTACTTAGTTTACGCTTAACTTCCATTTCTTAACGCCATTTGTAACTAAGGTTATTCAACTTCTCATGGCAACAACAGTTAGTACAGCTTTTCATGTCTAGAGGATAAACCAATTTGAACCAAAATTGATGTTGTTTTCTGTAGTTTGATGAACAAAAGGATCAAGTAACAGTTGAGCGAGTATTGCGGGTTGTGTTTTTAGATGCAGAGCGTCCTAGTCCTGTAAGTAAATTTGATTCGTCTGTGTTCAGTTATTGATTATGTGCATAATAAACAGCTAAAAATAAGATTGAGATTGTTTCTCTGAAGGAAATGGAGAAATTGAAGCGTCAATTGGCCGAAGCAGAAGCTGCTCTTGAAGTACGCAAGAAACCTCCACCAGACACAGGGCCCAGTGTTGTTGGGGAAGGTCTCGTTATTGATGAATGGGTATAGATGTTCCATCTGATCTCCCTGAACGTTCAGTTCTTATAATATGTGTATCAGAATATAATCTCTTCTCCTTCATTATTATTATTCTTCAGAAAGAGCGGCGAGAAAAGTACCTGGCTCGACAACAGTTTGAAGCAGTACAGTAGTTGTGAGATGTGGTTCTGAACTTGCCGCAAGTTGTATTGATTCAGCCCCTTGACTTATGGGCAAAGGGGAGGCGGAGTTGAGTTGGCAGTCAGGCGCACCAGGAGGAGAAGATTCTGTTACCATGCTGATATTTGTTTGGTGGATGTTATGGAGGTCAGTTCAGGGTGCTAGGGGTGGGCATGACCTCCTACATGTAGATAGTGGATTTGTTTTCCAATGAAAATAAAGTAGGCATATTTTTGTATTGCTTAGGGATGGGTGCTCAGATTTGTGCCGGCTTTTTAAGGCTTGTGTATTGGAAGTTGTATTTGATCAATATGGTGGGAGCTCATTTATTTATTACATGTTACATACTTACATTACTTCTCATGCATTTCTTGGGACATCATGATTCATCATGGACTTGTATAGTAAAATAATCTATATTTTTTCCCCGTTATGAATCTTGAAGTTTGGCTCCTGCTTTTCCCGCAACAGCAAATGTTAGAGGGATCGTTTACTGCTGTATCCTGGGCCATTGGATTATCTTGTCACGGCGTGGCAATAACTTTGGACAAACTTTCTGGCCAGGAGATGGTCAAGATCGTCACTACAGCACCTGCTTAACCAACCCTGTCAATTCCATCTTATGCCTACGCCTATTATTCTGTCTGAACAGGGTGCATACGTTCTCCATGTTTTTCATGGTTTCCTGGACTTGCCAGATTCCTTGATCATGGATGCTAGCCGTTTTCGTCATGCTAGGGTGGGCGATCCAAGAATCTTAGCTGTAATATATTTGATATATTATTATTCTCAGTCCCTCATTGCAATCCGTTGTAGTCTAGTTGGTTAGGATACTCGGCTCTCACCCGAGAGACCCGGGTTCAAGTCCCGGCAACGGAAAGTTTTTGTTTTTATCTTGTGACAATTTTTTAGGCCACGAATTTTACATTAAAGCGAATATTGGGACCTTCTGTTTATTTTTTTATTTTTTTATATATAAATATTTTCAAATGGCAAGAAACAAGTGACAATTGCAATTTGGTAGAAAACCAAATAGAAATCTTCTTTCTATTTCAACTTATTCTGTCCTTACATGACGAATTAGGTCAGCTCCATTTAAAGGGAATTTAACTGCTAAGCGAAGGGAATATTACAAGGACCCTCTTTTTTTATGGGGTAGAAGCACAAGGCACAGTGAGAAATGCGCACGAGTACTTATGACTAGTTGAATCAAAACTGGAAAGAAGAAAAAAAGAATAAGACAACATGGGATGGAAGATACTGATGCAGGAGTCCATGTACACAGAATAGCATATGTTCCTATCCAAATGGTAGGAACCTTTCCTCCTGCTACTTGAGCCTCAACTATGCCATTTCAGGTCTATATATTTCATTTTTCTCAGTCACAGAAGAACCCTACACTAAAGCCTCAAACTTCTTAATCTAGAGCCTAACTCTGATGATGAGGTTTACCAACAAAGCTTGCATTGTTTTCACTCTAGGAGCTGCATTTGGGCTCAAAGATCATATGATCATACCCAAATCACCAGCTCTTCTAGAGAAATGGAGTTCTGCAGCAGGATCATCGGTTATGCAAGTTAAACCCGTCTCCAGTTCTTTTGATCCAAGAAGGGAGAGTGGCAAAACATGTAATGAGAAGTATCAGGCAGCAGAGAAATCAATGAGGATGATTTTTTATTTGAGTTGTTGGGGCCCTAATTGACTGTACTCAATATTCAATTATAAATTCCTATAAACCATAGGAGATGGACTTCTATGTAAATTTAAGCCCTTTAAGGGAACATCCAAATTCAGACAAGTACTGAACAATCTCTCTGTAAAGAAACTACTGATATTGGTGATGTTCAAGAACCTGAAAATAAAAATTGTATTGAGCTCATTGTATGTATATTTCTAGCCCTGCAATTCAAGGCCATTACACGCGTCCTATGGGTGATTCCTACCAAGACCAAGAGACAACAAGCTTGTTATGCTATTATTTATATGTTACTACTAGAAAGTAATCAAATAACGAGGAAAATGTGATGTATCAATATATCTTATATATTTTTCTTTTTATTTAAAGTTATATTTAAAATGATCAATGACATGGTTATAATCTAATGGATCTAGGCTAGGCAAAAGGCCAAACCTAAATAACATACACCTGACTTGTTTTTACTTTTCACTTTTCAGATTTAATATTTTTAGATTTAGTTATTTATTGAACCTAAATACATATATGTTTGATAAGCTACCACACTTAATATCATTAGATTTAACTATGTATTGAGTTCAAATGCATATGAGTTTGACGAACTGCCATATTCAATATCATTAGATTTAGCTATATACTGAGCCCAAATACATATGAGTATAACGAGATGCTAGACCCAATATTCTTGGATTTAGCTATGTGTTAAACCCAGACATACATGATTCTAGCAACTTTCTTAGACTCATCTACATTTGAGCCTAAATACATATGAGTTTGGTGAGTTGTTAAACTCAATATTCTTGGATTTGGCTATATGCTGAGCTCGAGTATATATGAGTCTGACGAGTTGTCAGATCCAATATTATTGAGATCAATTACATGTTGAGTTCAAATACATATGAGTTTGGTAAATTGTTAGCCTAATATTCTTGGGTTCAACCATGCATTGAGTATAAACAGACATGGGTCTAGCAAGTTGTCAAGCTTAATGTCATTGGGTTCAACCACGTGCTAAGACTAAATTGATGTGAGTCTGACAACTTTTTAGACCCAAGATCTTTTAGTTTAGCCACATGCGAAGCCCAAATCGATGTAGGACTGAAAGTTACTAGATTTTACACCCTTGGATTCAATAGGACTGAAAGTTACTAGATTTTACACCCTTGGATTCAATTAAATGCTTAGCTGAAACTGATATAGGTTTGCAAAATTGCTAGCCCAATATCTTTGTGTTTAGCAATGTGCTGAACCTAAACTAATATAGGTCTGGCAAGTTTGTATACCTAATAGTCTTGGATTCAGCTACATGTTGAGCCCAAATAGACATGAGTCTATCGATCTACTAGACCTTACACTCTTCAGTTCGACATTATTACAAGTCTAAGTAGGTATGAACGTCATATTATATGACACGACTTTGTTTCTTCATTTTGATGGATTTTAATATAAAATGTTAAAAGTCAAGAATAATTATTCTTCTGCACCCCAAAGTGTATAGTAATCTTCTAAAGAATTCATTATATTTATATCAATATTAATATTGTGTAAGAAAATCTACCTCTCATTAATATTATATAAAAAATATTTATTTTTATTAATGATGTGGTAAATAAAAATTAAGTGGAAATGACACTTCAACCTATTTATTTAAGCAATATGACAAGGTTCAGGGGCTATATATACCCCCTTAACCATCTAAGTAAATAATTCATAATTTCTATTCTCTTATATATTCATTTTCTTATTCTCAGAGCATTCACTATACTATAATAATAAAAACATTTCTTAGAATTTAAAGATCATTCTAGCATTTATTATAATCTTTTACTAACAGTCATTAACTATATTATCCGAGGGTCTATAAACCTTCACAAATGGACTATTTTGTAGGTGTTAGGTCTTTTACTACCAATTATCTATTTTATGAGCTTTTAAGAAGAGAATATTGACTCGAATGTATGATTTATCACTATCCAAACACCAAAAAACCTCATTTATATGTATATTAGATTTTGGAACATCATCAATTAGTATTATCTATGAGAACTTGATAAAAAAATTATCAACTATTCTTTGTAAACTGGTTTTTGAAAACTCTAATCACCATCAATGGCGAAAAATTAATATAGGAGGAAAAGTTTGTCTTTTTCCCCAATTACTTAGTCCAACATTTGTATTTTTTTTTTTGAAAAAGAACAACGTCAATGTTGACTTAATAAAAAAGATCAATAATTTTAAAATGATGTGTTAAAAGACAAACGCATTAAAAAGACATTTGAAATTTGAATCCATTTGAGATGACGTTGAAAATGTTGAAAACAACATAAATACATCAATAACATGATTTTTTTGGGCTTTTGTTGTTTTTTGCTATTTTTTTTCTCAAAAATACTTAAAAAATAAGGTGAAAAATTAGGTGGTAACAAACCCAAATACATATGGGTCTGGTGAGTTGCCAAACCCAATATTCTTAAGTTCAGCCATACACTAAATCCAAATAGACACGAGTCTAACCCAATATTCTTGGGTTTAGTGTACCATACATTAAACCTAAATAGACATGAGTCTAACCCAATATTCTTGGGTTCAGCCATACACTAAACTCAAATAGACATGAGTCTAGTAAGTTGTTAGGCCTAACATCTTTGGCTTTAGTTATGCATTAAGCGTAAACTATTCTAGCAAATGGGTAGATCCAACTTCCCTAGGTTCAACCACGTGTTGAGCTCAAATAGTTGTGGGTCTAGAGATCTATCAGACCCATTACTGTAACCTAATTTTTGCCCATTGATTTTTAATTTAATTTTATAAGGTTTAAAATATAAAATAAAAAGATCAGGGATTTATTTCAATGAAAAGTGTGATTTGTCAACTTGTATAAAAACTAGGGACTAAAATGTGCCTTTTGTGATTTTATTCTTATTTTTAAGATAATCCTTATCTTCAAGATAATAATAGTTATCTACTTTTGAATTTGATTCTTAATCAAATTTAGACTTAAAAGAAGAGAATAAGTTTGATTGAAACTTTATTTTTTACTCGTGATGAGACTTTTACACTATAAATACAAATCTCAAGTATAAAAGAAAGAGGGATGATTACAAGAAACCCTAGAGGAAGATAAAAAAAAAACCTAAAAGAGGACGACAAACCCTATACCAGCCGTTGCCCCCTTCAACCCATTCTATTATTCTCTTCTTCCCTGGTCTCAAAACTAGCGATGAAATGCCACCCAGTCTTTTTCTTTTTCTTCCTCTGCCTTTAGATATTTATAGAGGAAGGGCTCCCTCATATTCTCTGTTTTTTTTTTGGCTTGGAATTGCAGAAGGCAAGCCTCCCTCACTCTCCCTTTTCGACCTCCATACAAATGGCCTCTCCTTCTTCTCTTCCACCATAGTCCAACAACCTCCCTCAAAACTAACCAAACTGGCAACAATAGTAGCCCCTCTCAGTAGCAGCAGTAAGGCTTGATTATTTAGATTTACAGGAATGACGGAGTCTTTATCATCTCAGCTGATAACAACAGCTTTTATACTATCAAAATGCCATCACCAGCTTCAGCAACAGTCCAACAATATCTAACAAACAACACTGCTTGCCTCCTCCAGCTCCATTAACATCTAGCAACCACCACTATACATTATGAGCATGCACCAACTATAGCAGCAGCAACCTTCTCTTCTTAGTAGAGAGAGGATGGGTATACAGAAACATAAAGAAGAGTAAGGGTCACATAAGATGAGAAGAAATAGAGGACAAAGTTCCTTTCCGGCCAGTAGCCTCACGCCTAGATCACCATCGCCCTCGACTTACAGCAACCAGTTAACTTTGATTAATACTTTGCATTTTTATCAAGGTTTTATATCATCATTTTGTACTTGAAGTATCAATAACTCTTTAACTAAAACACATTTTATAATAATAAATTTGATACCATAAGATAAATTTAATTTATGGTAAATGTTTATCCTAAATGTAGGTTTATCACATAAATAAAAGGATTGATTGTTAAGTTTAAATACTGAAATTGAAAGGACAAAGAGATGGTCAAACTTAGAAAAGAGATGCTAGTGTAGTCTAAACTGGAACACTGTTTGGTAATTGGGTCATATTTGGAGTTGTAGATCTTGGATTTAAGTCTACTTTATATGGATGGAAAGCCAAGACACTGTTCAGTGTTCAACCCATATCTAGAGTTTTAAAAGTCTAAATGACCTCAATTTTTTTTCCTGAAAAGTTGAGATAATTTCCTACAACTTTTATGTAGAGCTCTGGTTCAAATTCTGACGTTATTAATGATGTTTTGGGCAGAAAAGAAGATAAGAATTGTCACCAAGTCAAGAGTTGACCATCTACTCAATAATTAGTCATCAAATCAATAGTTTCCAATTTTGGCCTATAAAAGAAGGCATTTGCCTGCATTTAGGCATCTTGGTTTCCAGATCAAAATCATGCTCTTGCTTTCACTCTTTGTATTTTTATAATGCTTAAGTTTTGCTTTCATTAATATCTTATTTATGCCTTTCCTTTCCTTTACTTAGTTAACTTTTATCTTATTTATATTCTTATCTTGTTTATTTATGTTTCGTTCTTTTATTATGTTTAATTGAAAAGGTTACACTACTGGTGTAAGAATAAGTATAGTGCAAACTCAATATGAACTTTAATGTTTGATACTAACATGTCTTGTATTTGTTATCTTGTTCACTTTTAATACTTTGCTTGTTAAATGATTAATCTAGATTTATTTTATATAACACTTAGTATAACAAATACTTGACACTTTCATAGCCCAATCGTATGGTATAATCGATACCTATGCTATGAAAGAAACTTAATTTGTTGTTAACATAAGTTATAATCATGAATACCTAATAATATTTACAAGTATTAACATTATTCGAACAAGATAACTAATATAATCATGTTAACAATTTATAATCTAATTAGAACCTCCTTTGTGTATGGTTTTCATTTGAATAAAAAGAGTTTATACTATACTTTTTTGAAATACCATTAGTGGATCCTCTAACATTGATATTTGTTGTTATTATTATTTAATCTTTACATTGATCTTCTATCTTAAAGTTCTCATTAACTTCTTCTTTTTCTTCTACTACTACCACTACTACCACTACCACTACTATTATTACAACTACTACTATTACTACTACTATTATTATTAGTACTACTACTACTACTACTAATACTACTATTGTTGTTGTTGTTGTTGTTGTTATTGTATTGTTGTTATTTATAATTTACACAATTAACCTCCCTGTGGTTCGACTTCGATCTTACCGAGTTATTTATTACTTCGATACTCCTGCACTTAGAATAAGATATTAATCTTTTGGTCTTATCAAATTTCTTCTTCTTTTTGTTTTACTAGATTAATTAGTTTGTTACTATTACTTGCATGCGTGAATTATTCACGTATGCATGCAATAATGCTCTTTTTTTATACTGAACCACAAAAACAAAAAAGCAACAATATATATATATATAAACAAAAATATTTTCTTTTTCTTGTAATATAAATTTTGCAGATTTATTCACTACACCAAATTTAGGAATACTGTACTTTATGGGTTGACAATACATACCAATGTCAAGGTTGAAAATATTCACTAACGCCAGAGTTGAGAATATTATAGGATGACCATAAGAACGAAACACAAACAAACCTTTAGCAATTTAAAACAAAACCAACAATGCAACTTGCTTCAAGCAGGACGTTTGAGGGGTGATAATATTTTTCCTTTCGTGTAACTAGTCCCGTGCCATATAATCTTTGTTGACTAGTTAGAGTTTCTAATGATCCTAATACCAGGTGGCGATTCTTTGAACACGAAATTTTCCCCTAAAAGAACAAAATGTCAAATATTTGTTTCTTTTCCAATCAAGAGATTAATTTTTAATTGATCATCATGATGTCCAGGTGTGACACCCATCATCCTTGAGCTCAGCCAAATGTGTGTCTTGTGATCTGTCAAATCCAACATCATTAGATTCAGCCACACATTCAACCCAATTAGATATGTGTCTTGTGATCTGTCAAATTCAATGTCCTTAGGTTTTATCACACATTCAGCCTAAATAGATATATGTCTTGCGATCTGTCAAACCTAACATCTTTGGGCTCAACCATATGTTGAGTTCAAATATACATGGGTCTGTACATGGATATGAAAAACTATTACACCCATCACTCTTAGGCTTAACATCATTCTAAGTCCAAGTGGGTATGGGCCTTATGTTGGGTGATAAGGTTTTGTTTGTTCATTCTTGTAGGATTTAACATAAAATATTAAAAGTCAAGAATAATTATTCCTCTACACCCGTGAGTGTATAAAAGTCTTCTAAAAAACCTACTATATTTTTATCAATATAATATTATGTAAGAGATATTTATCCCTCATTATAAGAAGGAAATGATACTCCAACTCATTCATTCAAGCAACATGATATGGTTTAAGGGCAATATATACCTCTTTAACCATTTAAGTATGGGTTTATAATTTTTATTTTCTTGAGTATTTATACTCTTATTTTCAAAATATTTACCATACTAAAACAAGAACAAATATACTTATTTTTAGAATTTAAAGTTCATTCTAACAATTATTATAATTCCTCACTAAAAGTCATTGATTTTATTATCTGAGGGTCCATAAACCCTATAAAAAAGACCGTTTTATAGGTGTTGAGCCTTCTACCATTAACCATTTACTCTGTGAGCTTTTAAAAAATAAAAATATTAACTTGAACATGTAATTAATTTCTATCCAAACACTGATTAGTACTTAAAAATATATTTTTATCATGGTTTTATATCATCATTTTTGCACTTGAAGTATCAATAACTCCTTAACTAAAGCATGCTTTATAATAATATATCTAATAATATAAGATACCTTTAATTTATGGTAAATGTTCATTTTAAATGCAGGTCTATCACAGAAATGAAAGGATTGATTGATGACTTTAAGAACTTAAATTGCAAGGGCAAAAAGATGACCAAAAGTAGAAAAGAGATGTCGGTGCAATCCACACCGGAACATTGTTCGGTAATTGGGTCATATCTGGAGCTATAGATCTCAGATTTAGGTCTACTTTATATGTATGGAAAGGTAAGACATAGGCCTACAACTTTTATATGGAGCCCAAGATCTAAAAGGGCCATTTTTAAGTCCAAATTGTAGTAACAACAAAGAAGCCCGAATCTGTCCTCCAGCCCGAGCATTGTTTAGTATTTTGGCCATATCTAGAGTTCTAGAACTCGAAATGAGCTGAATATTTTACACAAGAAAGCTGAGACAATTGTCTACAACTTTCATGTTTTCAAGTGGCTCCAGTTTTGACGTTATCAATGACGTTTTGGGCAGACAAGAGAAGATAAAGATTGTCACCAAGTCAAGAGTTGGCCACCCACTCATCAATTAGTCATCAAATCAGTAGTTCTCAATTTTGGCCTATAAAAGGAGGCATTTGCCATGAATTTAAGCATCTTGGTGTTCAGATCAAGATCATGCTCTTGCTTTCTATCTTTGTATTTTTTGTAATGTTTATGCTTTACTTTCATTAATATCAAGTTTATGCCTTTCATTTCCTTGCATTTACTTAGTTAACTTTAATCTTATTCATGTTTTTATTTTGTTTATTTATTTTTCTTTCTTTCATTATGTCTACCTAAGTTTATTATGTCAAGGTGAAAAGGTTACACTAATGGTGTAAGAATAAGTATAGTGTAAACTCAATATGAACTTTAATGTTTGATACTAACATGTTTTATATTTGTTATCTTGTTCACTCTTTAATACTTTGCTTGTTAAATGACTAATCTTGATTTATGTTGTATAACACTTGGTACAACAAATGCTTGGCACTCTCATAGCTCATACTGTATGGTATAACCGACACCTGAGCTATGAAAGGAACTTGATTTGTTGTTAACATAAGTTATAATCATGAATGCTTGACGAGATTTACAAGTACTAGCATTAATCGAATAAGATGACTAATGTAATCATGTTAATAATCTATAATCTGATTGGAACCTCCTTTGTGTGTGGTTTCCAATTGAATAATAAGAGTTTATACTATACTTGTTTGACATACCATTAGTGGAACCTCTAACCTTGACATTTGACATACCATGTTCAAAGACTCACATGCATTCTGCAAGTCTTGTGAAAATTGTCAAAAGTTGGGATCTATTTCAAAACATCACATGATGCCTTTAAATCCTATTATTGTCATTGAGATCTTTGATTGTTGGGGTATAGATTTCATAGGTCCATTCCTTCCATCATTTGGTTTCTTATACATATTAGTCGCAGTAGAGTATGTTTCAAAATGGATAGAGGCAATTCCAAGTCGAAACAATGATCACAAAACAGTGATAAAGTTTTTGAAAGAAAATATTTTGAGTCGATTTGGAGTCCCTCGAGCCATAATAAGTGATGGTGGAACACATTTCTGCAACAAGCCATTTGAGTCTTTAATGAAGAAATATGGAATCACACAAAAAGTTGCCACCTCTTATCACCCTCAAATAAGTGGACAAGTAGAGCTTGCTAATAGGGAGATCAAACATATTTTGGAGAAAACAGTGAACCCTAATAGGAAAGACTGGTCTTTAAGACTAAATGATGCATTTTGGGCTTATCGAACTGCTTATAAAACATCATTAAGTATGTCACCTTATAGACTAGTCTATGAAAAACCTTGTCACTTGCCTGTGGAACTTGAACATAAAGCTTATTGGGCTATTAAAGCTTTCAATTCAAATCTGGATGATGCTAGTCAACTGCAAAAATTACAAATAAATGAGCTTGAGGAAATAAGAAATGATGCACATGAAAATTCAAGAATTCATAAAGCAAGAATTAAAGAGTTTCATGACAAGAAAATACTAAGAAAAACATTCAATGTTGGTCAAAAAGTCTTGCTTTATAATTCTTGATTGCATTTATTTCCTGGAAAATTAAGATCAAGATGGAGCGGTCCTTTTATTGTGAAACATGTGTATGCATATGAGGCCTATGAAATCGAGAATCCAAAGAATGACAATGTTTTCAAGGTAAATGGACATCGTCTGAAAGTTTACTTTGACAATTTTTCAGTTCAACATGACTCTATTGAATTGGGTGATCCTGTATATAAAGATTGATTTTTTTTCTTTTTAAGTGATTTTTGCTAGTTTCTCTCACCCTGGTCAAATGATGGATAACGGTACTCCGTGACTTAAGTCGGTTCTTTTAGTTTCCCACAATAACTGATATCTGTGTATATATTTGTGCAATTCTTTGAATCTCTCTTCCAATTCTCATTTGAAAATGGACACTAATCTTGAAAAATTGAAAAAGTATTTTCCCGCTCTGCCTCAGAATGCGATTACAAAAATTTACCATGCTAGATGTGCAAGATTGAGATTGTTAATGAATCATGGAATTCCTGAAGATATTCGCTGGTTGATTGAAGCAAAGGTCCGATTATCAGGTGAGTCCTCTAATTCCTTCATTTCACATATGCCTAGAATAGGTAAAAGCACTTTTGCAAAGAAACGTCGTGCAAAACGACTAGAAGTCTGTCATCGATGTGCTAGATGGACTTGTAATACACAATGTCGTTCTTTAGGAATGATATCTATAAACCGTGAAGATAAAATACAATTCATTAAGGATGGCCTGAGTAAGGAGTTTTTAGATAATCTTCTATTGACTCTTGAGACGCATCCTAGTGGAGATGTGCATCATGTAATTCATGATTTATGGCCACTATTTCATAAAGAACATGATCGACTTAGTCTTGAGAATCTGACTAAAAAAGACCCTGTTTGCCAGTTTTTAAGAAAACCGGATGGGAAGCCTATCCTCGACCCATAGAGGGCGTTTAAGTCGTTCTTGGACATAAAACCAAAGGAAGATGTGAGCCACAATCACAACTACCTGTACATACACATGTTTTTTTTAAAAAGTAAATAAATAAAAAGAGAGAGAGAGAGTGTGAGATTCCAGCTGGCCTACATATAGGTGTTATGATTGCCTTTCTAATTTCTCATCTATAAAACCCTCTCTTCCTTCCTATCATTTCTACTCAATCCATACATTCAAAAAATATAAAAGTGTGTAGAAATGGCAAGTTCCTCCAGTCATCATATAAGAAATATTTGTGTTTTCGGTGGATCTAGTCTTGGGAAAGAAAAGGAGTTTTTAGAATCAGCAAATCATCTTGGTCAAGTGCTAGCTGAGAGAAAGATTCATTTAGTGTATAGGGGAGACAGTCTTGGGCTAATGGGAGGTGTGTCAATAACTGTATTTTTAGGAGGTAGTCAAGTTTTGGGGGTTGTCCCCGAAGTTTTAGCACAAGGGGACATCATTGGAAAAACAATTGGAGAGGAACTTCAGGTCTCCACAATGTCAGCTCGAATGAATGAAATGTTTAACCATGCTGATGCCTTCATTGCTTTACTAGGTGGTCTAGGTACATTGGAAGAGATCTTTCATATTTCCTCTTGGGCTCAACTGCACATTCACCATAAACCCATAGGTTTGTTAAATGTTAATGGTTATTATGATAAGTTGTTGTCTTTTCTTGATCATGTTGTGGAACATGAATTTCTAACATCTTCTGCACGATAAATCATAATCTCTGCTACTACTGCTGAACAATTAATTGACCAGCTACAATCCTTCATTCCTGTAATTGATCCTTTCATGAGTCGCATAAATTGGTCAACTAAGGAAAGCTGTAAAAAGCTTAGATTGGATTTGAGCCTTCATTTATGAATTTTTGTGTCTTTTGGTTTTATTATTGTGTTTTGTTATTTCTTATTTTTGTTTCAGTGTGTTTCAAGTTTGTCAGTGTTCGTTATTTCAGGTGATATCTTCTATACTCTATCTTTCTACCTTTAAACATTGAGAACAATGTCTCGTTTTGGTTGGGGGGAGAGGGTAGTAGTTGATAAAAAAAAAATTATTTTTCATTTCATAAAGCATGTGCATAATTGTTGTTACTAGGATGACAGAGTAAAGGAGCTCTTTTGTTAAAGTGACTCTTAAGACGCATCTTAGTAACTATTCTTAACAAGGTCTATTATAATACTTCTTGAAATATTCAGATTTACAAACTCTCACATTATTATCACTTAATTCTGCTCATATACTCATTTAACATGTATTCTTAAACCTTAATTTTCACACACACACTTTAACATATGATTGTGGGTTGCACATTGGATTATTACATTATTTATGTTCTTTTGTTAAAGGTAACAACTAAGGGAAAGGGATTGTATATAATTAAAAAAATAAAAAAAATAAAAAAAAAGAAAAAAAATGATAATAAAAATGTAGATAAGTTTGGTTTCGTAGCCTCCCTAACCTAAGCAATTAAGCTCGAAGGGGTGCTTTAACACCTAATACCCTAAAGTCAACTGACTTGGGAGCTATTGGCCCAACGCTTGTTACATGGGTTGAGGAGAAAAGCTTAAGAAAATCAAACATTGCACTATCTACATATCAGTATCTGCGACCCGAGTTACTAAGCTCGTAGGGGTGTCTTAACACCTAATGCCCTAAGACCAACTGGTCTAGGAGTCATTAGCCGAAAGCTCGTTACATGGGTTAAAGATGCATGATGTTTTTAAATTATATGTATATATATTTAAAACAAAAGGAAGAAAAAAAAAGAAAAAAATAATAATCCCAACCCAAGAAAGTTAACCTTAAACATTAGAACAAAAAAATTGTTTTCTTCCAAGAAAAACCCCATAATTATGTGTTGATACATTGAGCACAAAAGAAAGGTTTATGAATATCTTGTTAAGAGGTATTAAGCAGGTATATAAATTTAACGAGAGTTTGTTTATCTGGATAGATTAATGGAAGTTAAATGATGAATACCTTGCTTTGTGGAATTTGCAAATTATTTTTCTATTTTAACGCTTTGATTACTAGGGACTAGTAATAAGCTGGTTGGGGGGGGTGTGATTAGTACTTAAAAGTGCATTTTTATCATGGTTTTATATCATCATTTTTGCACTTGAAGTATCAATAACTCCTTAACTAAAACATGTTTTATAATAATATATCTAATAATATAAGATACCTTTAATTTATGGTAAATGTTCATTTTAAATGCAGGCCTATCAATAAGATACCTATAATTTGTGGTAAATGTCTATTTTTAATGCAGGTCTATCACATAAATGAAAGGATTGATTGATGACTTTAAGAACTTAAATTGCAAGGGCAAAAAGATGACCAAAATTAGAAAAGAGATGTCGGTGCAATCCAAACCGGAACATTGTTCGGTAATTGGGTCATATCTGGAGCTATAGATCTCAGATTTAGGTCCAATTTATATGGATGGAAAGGTAAGACATAGGCCTACAACTAGTCTACTTTATATGGATGGAAAGGTAAGACATAGGCCTACAACTTTCATATGGAGCACAAGATCTAAAAAGGCCATTTTTAAGTCCAAATTGTAGCAACAACAAAGAAGCCCGAATCTGTCCTCCAGCCCGAGCACTGTTTAGTATTTTGGCCATATCTAGAGTTCTAGAACTCAAAATGAGCTGAAGTTTTTACACAAGAAAGCTGAGACAATTGTCTACAACTTTCATGTTTTTAAGTGGCTCTAGTTTTGACGTTATCAATGACGTTTTGGCAGACAAGAGAAGATAAAGATTGTCACCAAGTCAAGAGTTGGCCACCCACTCATCAATTAGTCATCAAATCAATAGTTCTCAATTTTGGCCTATAAAAGGAGGCATTTGCCATGCATTTAGGCATCTTGGTGTTCAGATCAAGATCATGCTCTTGCTTTCTCTCTTTGTATTTTTTGTAATGTTTATGCTTTACTTTCATTAATATCAAGTTTATGCCTTTCATTTCCTTTCCTTTACTTAGTTAACTCTTATTCCTTGCATTTACTTAGTTAACTTTAATCTTATTCATGTTTTTATTTTGTTTATTTATTTTTCTTTCTTTCATTATGTCTAGCTAATTTTATTATGTCAAGGTGAAAAGGTTACACTAATGGTGTAAGAATAAGTATAGTGTAAACTCAATATGGACTTTAATGTTTGATACTAACATGTTTTATATTTGTTATCTTGTTCACTCTTTAATACTTTGCTTGTTAAATGACTAATCTTGATTTATGTTGTATAACACTTGGTACAACAAATGCTTGGCACTCTCATAGCTCATACTGTATGGTATAACCGACACCTGAGCTATGAAAGGAACTTGATTTGTTGTTAACATAAGTTATAATCATGAATGCTTGACGAGATTTACAAGTACTAGCATTAATCGAATAAGATGACTAATGTAATCATGTTAATAATCTATAATCTGATTGGAACCTCCTTTGTGTGTGGTTTCCAATTGAATAATAAGAGTTTATACTATACTTGTTTGACATACCATTAGTGGAACCTTGACATTTGTTATTATTATTGTTTAATCCTTATATTAATTTTCCATCTCCAAGTTCTCATCATCTTCTTCTTCTTCTCTTTCTTTATTATTATTATTATTATTATTATTATTATTATTATTACTACTACTACTACTACTACTACTACTACTATTATTATTACTACTACTACTACTACTACTACTACTACTACTACTTATTTTTATTTTTATTGTCATTGTTGTTATTATTGTTATTACTATTATTATTGTTGTTGTTATTATTATTGTTGTTGTTGTTGTACTATTGTCGTTTATAATTTGTACAATTAACCTCCCTATGGTTCGACCCCGGTCTTGCCGGGTTATTTATTACTTCGACACTCCTGCACTTGGGAGAAGACATCAATCTTTTAGTCGTGTCAAACACCAAATAATCTCTTTCCTAAATATATTAAATTTTGGAACATCATCACAAT
The DNA here is from genome assembly GCF_000495115.2 of Populus euphratica. Taxonomy (NCBI): domain Eukaryota; kingdom Viridiplantae; phylum Streptophyta; class Magnoliopsida; order Malpighiales; family Salicaceae; genus Populus; species Populus euphratica. The sequence goes on from NW_011499979.1 coordinate 402,702, forward strand.
ACAATCAACTTGTTCCAAATTTCTGATTCCATTTCCTTGCACAAACAAAGATATCAAGAGATTAAAATCCAAATCTTTAAACTCAATTTTAGGGATGAGCTAAAAAATTAAAAAACTGATTAAATTAAAAAAACAAAAAAAAACAGAGCCATAATAAAAAATTAATTAAACTGATTAGAATTTTTAAAAAACTAACCGGCTTGGTTTTGATTTTGTAAGCTTGGAATCGAAAAAACCGAATCGAACCCAAATTGAAAAAACAAAAAAACTAAGCCAAACAAAAAAATAAAGAAAAAACTGAGCCAAATAAAAAAAATCGAACCAAATTGATTTAAATTGATTTTTTTTAAAATAACCGATCTGAATCAAAACAAGTTAATTTAAATCAGTTTCAGTTTGTCTTGAATTTTTTTTTAAAAAATCAATTTAATTATTTTTTAATAAAAACTAAACCAAACTAAAAATAATTCTTCCTAATCAGTATACACCATCAAACCATGAAAATATCTCTAGTTAACTTCTTTATAAAAACTGAACAGAAATAATTAGAAATTATTATCCAGCACATCCTGTACTCAAGTGTCATATCGAACATAGCCAGCATTTAGTCTTTGTTTCAATCTGAATGTATCATACAGCATCCGAGAACTGAATGCTCTGCGACCCAAAAATTTGATGAGAGCTGTCTTCAACAAAGACAACAAGACCACATTTGCTGCTATCGAAGCCCTCCCACAAAGCAAAATTGACAGTTCCTGAAACTGTCTTCTTGGCAGAGATGTCTTTGACAGTGCAGAGTTTTTCAAGCTTTCTAACAACATAGTCATTTGAGAGGACACGGCCTTTGTTCTCTCCCCTAGGACAATCAATCACTAATCCACTGTTATAGAGAGCTACCATGACGTTGACACCATCATTGTCAGCTTTAGTTCTCAAGGCTCCTGATAAAGAGACCTGTAAGCAATCTGGAGTCGGCCTCTGAAATGTTGCCTGTTACAACAGAATTCAATTGTGAACAGTGTTTAAGGTTACAAAAATTTGTAGTCTCAACTTTTTTCTATTTGAGGTTTTATTTACGTTTTGCCCTTAATTTGTTTAAGGCTTTATTTACTTAATGAAACATGTCAACATTCATTGATTATATTTACACGGATTTATGTTTTAAAGGAAAGATGACTTTGATATTTTCTTCTCCATCGTTATTTAATTTTATTTGTTTTTATATTTTAAAAAAATTAATTTTTATATTTTTATATTTTAAATTAATATTTTTTGATATTTTTAAATCATTTTGATGCATATATATCAAAAATAATTTTTTTAAAATATAAAAACATTATTTTAATGCATTTCTAAAACAAAAAATATTTTAAAAACAATTACAATCATATTTCTATTTTAATTGTAAAATCTTGATTAACATAGAAGCTGGTCTAGAATACTTTTTATTGCTAAATCACCAAAAAAGCGCCTACTTATCTTGAATCAGGTTTAAACATTCAGCTGGGAATTGATGTGCTGGTGCTATGTCATGGGCCGTATTATTATTTGTCAAGTGTGTTTTAAAGAAAGAAAGTAGAAATAAATAATTCAAGTTATAGCACTGGTTAAATAAATTGGTTTTATTCTAATTAAATGATAATAAATAAATAATAATAATAAACAAACTAAAATACAAAAATAATCTTGATAATTTAGGAAAAAATCTTTTTTTTTAAATAAAAAATAATATAAATTAATTTTCAACCAATTAAATATACAAAAATAAAATTAATTAAAAAACATAAAAATTATTCAAATCAACTTATGTTAACATGATAGACATGTAACTTGGATAATAAAAGGTAAGTCAACTTAGGTGAAACTACCATACTTAGACTTAGATTATGAGATTGTGATAACCTAATAGAAAAAAAAACTATAAAGCTATTTTTTTAAAAATAATATTAAATGATGAAATTAAAAACAAAGCTATTTTTAAAAAAATAATATCAAATAATGAAATTAAAAAAGAAAATAAGTAAAAAAATATCAAATCATGTTAATTTATCAAACTCGTAACCCATATTTTTATATTGGAAGCATCATACATAAAAAACACACCAACCTTAACCCTCAATAAATCAAATATTAAAAAATAAAATTGAGAAAAATAAATTATACAAAAGGATCCAAAGGCAAAAATATCAATTAAATGAATAAGGATAAAACCAAAATAAAAAATAAATTATAGGAAAATATTAAATTTTCGATTGAAAGGTGAAATTGAAAAGAAAAATAACTTTAACAAAAAAATCAAAAGAAAAGTACCAAAATGAAAAAAATAATATAGTATAAATTTAGATTAAAGGAAGAAATTAAAAACAAATAAAAATTTTATGAAAGGGTCAAGAAAAGAATTAAAAAAAGAATTGAATTGGGAAAAAATAATATATAAGAAATTATGATTGGAAAATAAAAATAAAAAAATAAATATTTTACAAAAAACAAAATTAAAAATTAAAAAAAAAAACTAAAGTTGTAATATTAATAACAAAAAGGGAGGAGAGTGAAAAAAAAAAAAGCCTTGTAAACAAGAAACCGCCCACCACAACTTACACACATCACCTTAACAAAAGAGGTGGTGCATGTGCCACCCGAAGTGTCCAATTGCCTCTCATGCATAACTCGAAGTGTGAAGGCAGCTTTCATACCTAACCTTTTCAATTTAAATAATATTTAATGTATATTAAAAGATCAAATTGTCCTTAATTTAGTTAGTAATAACAAAAAAAAAATGAAAAGATAAAAAAGCCTCTAGGTACAAGGTTTATTTTTTTCTTTAAAGGGTAAAGTTATAATTTTATTGCATTTCAAGAAGTAGAAAGGAAAAAAAGACCTTTATTTTTAAGTTCTATTTTTTTGACATAAAGAAAAATTTATTTATTTTATTCCGATTTATAAAATAATAGTCCTACCCTCCATCAATTCTTTAATGATCAATGGGTTTGTAAAAAAATCTAAATACCCCAACACCAAAGCAATTGATTTTTTTAAAAAAAATAATAATTACACTATTATGGTAAATAGTAATAAGAGTGTATCATACAATGATTTTACATTCCCTTTTATTTTTTTTATAAGCCAAGTATAAAAAGGGATGCTAAACATATGACCACTTTACTCATATAAAAAGGTAAGATTTACTTGGCAATTTTAAACAAAATTCATAAATTATAAAAGAGAAAATTGTCCTCAACATCTTATAATTTGATAGAAGTTGCACTTTATTTAGTTCGGGAAAACTATAGTTTACATCCTCGGTTAACAAAAATTTTCAAATTTAACAAAATGATTAAATTACTCATATATATTAAATTGAAAAATCAACCAAACAACACTTCTCATCTTTTCTCTCTTCAAATGACAATTTTTCTCCCTTCCACACATCATCTTCTCTGTATCTTTCTAAACACAAATCACAAAATCAAGAGAACTAAATAAGATAATGTACCACTATCTAACAAAACTACTTAGTTGGTTAGTGTTTTATTAACAAAGTGAAAATATCAAGGGTTTTTTTTTTTTGCATATGAATATGCTTATGGGTTATTAATATATTTGGATTGAGGGAGAATATCAAGGTTTTTTTTATAAAGGTATGCTTACGGGTTATAAATAGATTTGGCATGCTTAGACTTTGAATCTACCAAGGTCCATGATATTTTTTTAATGTTTATTTCTTGACTAGTTGCTGCAACTTTTCAATTTTAAGAGAAAGGAAGGAAGATGTTTATTCAACATGATGGATCCACTAGGGTGTTAGTAATTGTAGATTTGATTTTTTTAATGTTTGTTTCTTGACGAGTTGTCTGCAATGTTTTAATTTAAAAAAGAAAGAAAGCAAGAAACTAAGTCAACATGGTGGAGCCATCGGGGGTGTTTGCAATTATGAATTTAAATTTTAATGTTTGTTTCTTGATTAGTTGCGTACATCTTTTCAATTTCTGGACTTTGTTTCTAAGTCTACGTGATAGGCACCGATCAAATCTAGTTACAATTCTATGTTTTATGTTTTTTTAATATTTATTTCTTGACTCATTACAGCTATGTATCATGTTACTATCTAGATTCCAGTGATGAGAAAAGGATGAAAGTCGTGACTAAGTTTTTATTTTTTTAATTTAATAAAAAATTGTATTAGTCCTCAAACTTTGTTTTTGCATAATTGGGCCCTTCATAGCCCATATTAGTACCCATTTGGTTTTTTATTTTTCACAAAAAATTAAATTGAAATACAAAGAACTAAAATGAAAAAAAATAAGGAAAATAGATGGCAACTTCAATTTTCATACAAAAAGTTCATTTCAATTCCTTTTTTTTCCTTCAATTAATAGATAATCAATCCCTTTAGTTGTTGGAAATACAATTTTAGGACAATTTTATTTTTTTCATTTTTTTAATTTCTTGTTTGTTTGAGCAAAAAAAGAGTTTTCAAATTTTGATACTATAGAGATAAAAAGTCATTATTTACACCTATTTTGACTACTAGCATGATTGAAATTAGTGTTAATAAGTTTTATTCGGTAAAACAAATTTTATTATCATTTTAAATTTTAATATTATCTAAAAAATAGATTTAAATGGAGGATGATAAATTTTGTTTCTAGATGATAAATTTTGTTTGGTTTGATTTTGTAATTTTGATAGTTTTTTCTTAGTTTTTTTGGTTGATAAGTTAGTTTCTAGATGTCCTGAGAGTGTTTGTAGGGTGTTTTTGATTAAAATAAGTTTTTTGAGTAAAAAACTCCTTACCTTAATTTTTAAAACACCATAATAATGTTTAAAATTTTGGCTGGTGATGACATGTTGTTTGTCATAATAAGCAATATACTAGCTAGTTATTTTTTTTAAAAAATAAAGGTATTTGACACTTTAAAATAAAAAAAAAGCTCACACATACATGCCTGCCTTAGTGATTGTTTTTTTTTTTTTGTGTGTTTTTTAAAGTTTTTTATTTTGTTTTATATTTAAGTTAAATAAAGATCTATAAAAAATAATTATTGAACTTATTAAATACATAACTCAAATCTCAAGTTTTTGACAAGTTACACCATAGTATCCTAGTTGTTGTTGCTTTTTTATTGTTTTTATTATTAATGCATTTCTTATCCCTCAATTTATTTTTTAAAATCAAATTTCATCATTATTTTTATGAATGATATATTATTTTATTTAACTTAAAACTAAAGAAAAGAAGCAATTTCACCTTTTGTTGTCAATTATTTATTTTTTGCTATCTTAGTTACATGTGAATGTCATGTAATGTTTTTTAAAAAAATTAATTTATATAAAAAAATTTCATTAGCTTTATTGTTATATAAATCTATTTAATGAAAAATAATCTTTGATATTAAAAAAATATTAAATCTAATCATGTACAAGACTACCATCATGAGTTTGTTTACTGATTTAAGTTTACTTAAGTTTTTTAATAGAATATTTATTTATTTATTTTATTATTTTTTAATATTAAATTAATTGAAAATTAAACTTTTTAATTTTTTTAAAAAGATTATTCCTCTAGTTTTGTGTGTCAATTTAAGTTAACTCACGTAGATATGAGATAAAATCATCATTTAATATGCAACTTATTTTAAACTTATAATTAAAATCTATTTTTTTCTTTCTCATTATACATGTTAGTAATACCTTTTTTTTTCGCATTTGAAAATTTGTTTTCTCCGTCTTACGACGTCTAGTTTATGTCCCTATAAGGCAATAGCTATCAGTTTACCCCATTCCATCGAAATTACAGGATCCATCCCCACAGGCCTCAATAATATTAATAATAATAATAAAAAGCAAAGAGAGAGGAAAAGAGTTAAAAATCTAACCTGAAAAGTGGGAGCAGGAAACCTTGGTGCATTGACAATGGAAGACAACAAAGTCTCCTCTTCATTTCCCACGCACTGAGTTCTCCCTTGAACAACAATCTGTGGTGTAAACATAGTATCAAGCTTCAAAGACTCAACATAAGCCTTTTGTCTAACTGTCCACTGACTACCCCCATAAGGATCTTTCCAACCCATATAATCCCAGTAATCAACATGAAAAGCCAAAACAATAACAGGCATTTCAACCTGAAAATCACCCCTCCCTAGCCTTGAAACCAACAACTCAGCTTCCGGGGATGTTTTACATCCCTGTGAAGAAAACAACTCCACCAAAACAGCCCCACAACGGTGTTGCTCCTCCGCAGACACGTCAACGGTTACATTTGCATGGTTTTGGTTTCTTGCAGAAGAATCGTTTCCTTTGGCAAAGCAAGATAAGAGACGTGGTGCCATTTTGTTATAATGCAGCGCAACAATCCCTTGCCCCTCCGGTTTGCCCTAACAAAAAGAAAGAAAGAAAGAAAGAAAGAAATGTAAGAGAAGCGCTCCAGAGAAGAGAAAGGGAAGAAATTAGTTGTACTGAAAGAAATCAAAGGGAGGTTGGGAAAGTTTGGTGGTCAAGAGAGAAGGTAGGCAACAAAGAAGCTCTTCTATTCTTGAATGGTTTAATTTTATTTTATTTTTGTCTTTCGTTTTGGTAAAATATTGCTTGAGAATATTACTAACTGGCACATGTTTACAAATAAAATAAGCTCTAATTTTTATAATAAGTTTTTGTTTCCCCAATGTCAGTTCCTGCTGATTAGTGCATGTAAGAAACAATGACAAGCCTCGCATGGTGTTCCCTATATATGGATGCACGCTAATTACGGGATGCTCTTCGCCATAACTTGGAAAATTTATGTAGCCAAATGCCATGTTGTCGGGCTAATTATGATGGGCTGTAGCCGTTGGGATTGAATTTCTTCTCGAACAAAATGCAGTACCCAATTGAACTGTCCAGTTTAGCTGGAACAACTTGAAACTGGCCACAACCACTGCCGTCTATAATAACTTGATTAAAGTTTGTTAAGCAACTAGACATGGCGACATATGAAGAAGTCAAACGTAGCCATCTCTAAAGTGACAGCACTTGCTGTAAGTTTGATTGTCTAATTTCATGCCTGGAATGATTCATCACATTGCATATCGATTCTTTTGAATATTGCTCACCTCATGGCAAGACTTGAGTGCACCAGGATCATGGGGCCTGGATATTTTTCTTACCTCACCATAACGAACACTCTTCACTTGACATTTGGTCTGTTACCAGCAACCTATACTGCTTCAGCGAATTCTACGTTGCCTTCTTTTTGCAGCTCCTTTTCCCAATATTTTTTTAGTGCAACTCATGTTTTAAAAAATTTTAATTTTTTTTAATAAATTTTTTTTGTATTTTTAAATCATTTTGATGTAGTGATATAAAAAATTATTTTTTAAAAATTAAAAAAATATATTTTAATATATTTTAAATAAAAAATACTTTTAACTACTATATAGACTCAAAAAATTTACAGTTCTATTTTTCATAGTTTTATAGCCTAGTTCCATGTATACACAAAGTACTAAAATAAAATTGTATACAATTGTATTGATTCATATATAAATTTTTATATATTGTTAGAGTTAATTTTAAAGTCTACATTTAAATTGTTTTTTAGTTCTCTTAGGTGTTTTCTAGGTGTGTATACAACTATTAGTGATGTATTTATTTCTTGAGACTCTTGATTTATTCTTATACTAGTATAAATATTTATATTGAGTATTGTAATTCAAATTCAAGTCTATAGAAACTTTAGGGTATCAAAACTAAGTTCAATCTAGTGAGGCTTTTGAGAAATTAAAACATGTCTAAAAAAAAGTGGATGAACAAGTAATATTTTTTTAAATAAAAATAAAATTAGAGATGTAAGATGACAATATCTAATAAGAAAATTGAAATTTTATATCAAGAAAAAAAAAAATAAAACCTTAAAATGAGAAAAATAAAAATAAAAACCTTAAAATGAGATTTAATACAAGTCAACAACTTGTTGTCCAAAAAATAAGATATGGTACAAGAAAGACCACATATGAACAAAAAAAAAGTTTTTTTCTATAAAAAAAGATAAAAATGGCCAATGAACCATGTCAAGAAGAAAACATGATAAAGAGTGAGCCAAAATATAATGATTATTCTTTAAAATATTTGACTAGAGAAATATGATGACTTTTATAAGAAAAAAAATATATTTAGGAGTAGTCTTATTTGAACAAAAACAATATTTAGAAAAATAAAATTGAAAAGATAACAATGAAATGCCAATGACAAGTTACGATAACAAGATTATCTTGTAACACACTCTAAATTTCAAGAGTTTTGAGACTTTTAAAATTAAAAGGAGTATTAGAGTTAATTTTAAAATTTACATTTTTTTTTTAAGTTTTTCTATGTTTATGAAGTGATGTATTTATTTCTAGAATCTCTTGATTATCCCTACGTTAATATAAATATTTTTTCTGAGTATTGTAATTTAAATCGAAATACAGTGCTACTTTCTATCTTAGAAAAGTGGTATTATACGAATGAAACATGTTTTTAGTTATCACAATGCTTCTCTTTACTCCAAGAAATATTTATAACATATACAAAATATATTTATATTAAAAATATTTTAGGAGAATAAAAAAAAAATCAAAGTAAAATAATATAAGATATTATATTATTTTTCTTAATATTCTCTGATTAGACCTTTTACAGACTTTTCACTTAATTCAATTAATTTTTTTATTTTTTAGACTATATTTGAAAATATAATACAAACCATGTTTCACATTTATTTTTCTTAAAATGATTTAGACTATATTTGAAAATATAATATAAATCATGTTTCACATTTATTTTTCTTAAAATGATTTATTTTTATATATTTTTTAATGTACTAATGTTAAAAATACTTTTTTAAAAATAAAATATTTTTATTTTAATATATTTCGAAGTAAAAATACACTGTTATCGTAATTTCAAAACACAAAAGCTAGTTTTATTGTTTCTTTAAAACCTGAATTTATCTTCTCGAATCTTCTTGTTCTTGGTTAGTTAAATCACATTTAACACGACCCTAGCATGAGTTTTACAAGCAACACAAATTAACAATTAATCTCATCCTTCCGTCCTGGAGAATTAGACTACGGGAGAACCAGACAAAATCACCATGAGCTAACATCTTGTCGGAAGACACATTGCAAAATCCCAATGACAGGCCACAAACAACCGCCCACCTGTCAGATAGAAAAGGGCCTTTCAATTTTTGTAACCTTGCATGAATTCCGTCTTTTATCAACCCCCTACATCTCCAGAACTCCATTTCCTCTCCACGTAGTAGCAGAAACTAGTTTGAGCCATTTGCCAAAGTTAAAGGGTCCATTAAGTTCATCAAGATGATATGCACCAATAGCATAATTCCACAGCATTACTTACTGACCACAAAGAACGGATCCTATACGTGGCTGAACCACTAGCACTGCCCCTTTATTCCTCCACTCAACATCAATCCCCATCACCACCAACTCTAGTACTTCATCCAGAACTGAGTCGAATATCCAAAATTAGTCCATTTTGCTTCAATTCTTAGTTACCAACATCTCTAGCTCTCACAGTTTTCTTCTCAGGAAAGCCTTGTATTGAACTACAATCATATCAGCCATGCTAGAAGGCAAGGCAGTTATTGGTGAGACGGATATGCTTCAAACAATGCAACAGGATGCACTTGATCTTGTAGCCAAAGCCCTTGACTTCTTTGATGTCACTGACTCCACTGACATAGCTCGTCTTATTAAGAAGGTGAGCTATATATAATATGTATATATGTGGAGTGTGTGTGTCTATATATATATACACATATATAGACTAAGCAAAGAACTTATTTGGATATATATGCATGCAAGGGCCAATAATACTTTAAATGTCCAAGTTCTGCAATTAACTAGAATGTCAAAGTTGAATTCCAGGCATATTGAAATGGTTTTGTACTTGTGTTTAATGCAGGGATTTGATAGGATGTATGGACCAGGGTGGCAATGCATTGTGGGAAGAGATTTTGGCTCATTTGTGACTCACTGCTTTGGATGTTTCATATATTTTCAGGTTGGAAGCCTTTCAATTTTGCTCTTCAGGGGCTCTGCTGGTTATCCAGAACCAGAGGAAAACCAGTTTGAAGCCTTGGAATCCTTAGAGACCTTGGAAACAATGAAAGACTAAATATTTCATTTCAAGCTCTACTTTTCTTGTAACCTGCCTTGTGCGGTAAAGAAAATGAAAAAAAATGGATCCATTGCTTTTAGAGATTTTATAAATGTGATTGCGGTTGTTTAGTCTCTTATGTTTGGTTCTACTTAATTTGGTTTGCCTGCACAAGATTTCAGGTTTACATAGAGAGTTGTAATAGGTACTAATTATAAAATAAATTTATTTTATAATTATAATCATAATCATAAGCACAGTAATCTAATGCAAGCTGAAAGCAGGAAGATTTAGGCATTGAATTGTAACTCAAGTTTCAAGAGGCAACTAGTCTATTTTGCCGTACTCTATCCCATGTCGGATAATTTATTTTTGAAAAAAAAAATCTTGTCATTAGCAATACACACACATTTTGTAGCAACAATTGTTTTTTTAATTTTGAGGAAAAACCACTGGGGAGGGTAATGTAAAAAAAAGAAAAGAACATTGTTATAAAATTTCACAAAAAAATACCAAATAGTATTTGATCAAATAAAAAAATAAATTTAACAATTAAATAAAACCTAAAAAAAATTATGAAGGACTATATAAAAATAGCACTCACTAAAAAGAGGTTATGATTTCATAAAAAAAATGAAATGTGAATGGTAGCCAATAAAAAAATTAAAAAATAGGCAAAAAACAACAAAATAGACAAAAACAAATGGGTAAATTTGCATGCTGGCTATACTAAAAAATTCTAGTCTTTGTGTTAAGTATGTATGCACTGTTTTCCTTTATTTGTTTTTTTCAAAACACAGAGCAAATAACATATCCTCTTTTACCTCAAAATCGGATAATTGTAGAGTCACTGAAAATCAATCAAGAGTATTTTATGTTTAAAAACTTAATTTTCAACTTATTTTTGATTCAAAATACCTAAAAAACATGATGGAGACATTAAGAAACCCTTTTATCACATTAAAAAACCACAAAATTGGTCTAAAAGCCCAAAATAAATATGAATTCAAAAAACTTATTGAGTTTAGATTTACCATCTTAGACACCGGCAACGAAAATAAACACCTCAATATAGTTCCTTTTATCAAATGAAATTTGTTGACACTAAAATCGATTTTTTTTATGAATATAATTAGTGTTAATTGAAACTTTTTTTTTTCAATTTGAAATTTGTGAATTCTTTCTTAAACCAAGAATCAAAAAATAAAGTTTTGTATCAAAATTAATTTTTTAAAAAATTAAAAGGACTAAAAATTTATAAATTAAAAAGTAAAAAGATCAAAGTGAGCTTTTCGTGCCAATTTCAATACTACCACTTATTTTCCTTACCTTATTGGCTTTGATAATCTAGCTTTGAATCTTGTCAACAAATTCACTTAAATTGATCATGAATTTGGTCCTATAAAAAAGAAAACAAAATGAAACACCTTCGTAATTCATAATACTTTCTGTCTTAGATATAGACAATGATTAAAAACTCCTCCCTTCTAGTTTTTTCTATTTAAGCAAACAAGCTTGTATATTATTGTTGATTGGTTTAAAAAAACTTACTTTAACTCACTAAGTTGAGATGAATAAAATTAAACTAACAAATATATTAAGTAGAAAAAAGAGATAAATGTATGATACATTGAATTAATAAATCATTAACCACATAAGTAGAAGAACTAGGTTTTTTCCTTGGTTGCCTCACTATTCATATGAATAGTAAAGCAACTCTCCGGTTCATTTAGGACTTGATTATTTTTGCATTTCAAAAGTGATTTTTAAAAAGATTAATTTTTTTATTTTTCTTACTTGAAATTAATTTTTATATGTTTTCAGATTATTTAATGTGTTGATGTTAATTTTTTTAATGTTTCTAATGCATTTAATTTTTTTTTTGAAAAACAACACCTATCGTATTACCAAACACCCCTTCAATATTTCCACTGCCATTCTTTATAAGAACAATCTAGTCCATTGCCACCCCTAAGAGAAAAGGAAAAGCTTAGCTTTCATCCTTAGCTTCCCTCTCATCCTCTCAAAGAAAAGCCCTAATTTCCTAATCTTAACACCTTAGCAAAACTATTCACTTCCAATCCTTTTTCATTTAACATTGAAAATGGCCATAGCCTTCAAATTACCACTTCAAAATCTTATATCCCCGAATCCTTACTTTTCAAGAACAATGTCACCAATATTAACAGTCATGAAAGCGACTAATCAAATAGAGAAAAGGAAACTGTGAACAATGTTGTCATATTAATCATTAAAGAATAAATTTAGAGTTTTTGGTTTGGTTTTGTTGTTAGGATAATAACAATAACAATAACAATAACAATAATTTTTTTTTATTTTGGGTTTTTTTTCCAGCATGAATGAAGAAAGAGTTATTATTTCGGTAAAATTAGCCACACAATGATTTTCGAGCATCATATGACAAACTTTGAAGTCAGTTGTAATTTTTTTGACCTAATTAATGGAGCAAATATTGAAGAATTATTGAGGTTACTTTTATATTTATTTGTAGGGAATTAAATTATCTTTGAATTGTTTTGGTTTTCAAGTAAGATTCTATACAAAGATAGAAACTCATGCCATCAAGATGAAGTTGCAAATAATATTTTATGACTTTTAACCATGAACAATTTTGAAATTTTCAATAAAGATGCAAATTCAAGAAGATAAAATTGAGTATGAATTATTGAATATGGATTGTTAATGTCGTTATTGGAGATACTACAACTATTAATGACAAAATGATTCTATAGATGCAACTATTAATGAATATGATTCTACAGATATTTTAGCATTATATTATTGCCTAATGTAATTTATTTGTTACCTAGTTTAGATATGATTATATTCTTTTATTATTAGTATGTAATCTTAGCAAGATTTTTGGTAGAAATTATGTACAAGATTATCTTTCCTTGCCACATAATTCTCTGTTATATATATACATATACAATAAAAGAACAAAATAAATGAAATTCTATTTTTTTATAAGATTTCTATTTTTTGCTATTTTAAATTTCTTCATGGTTTTAGAATAGATTCTCTGATTTTTTTTAAATCATAGGCAAAATTAGTTGTGTTGCTATGGAAGATCACTTAAAGGATGTCATTAACGTTGACTAAAAGATTTCTACACCAACAAATTACTCAGATTCAAACACCTTTAAAAGATTGAACTCTATATTATTGAATGAGTTCAATTATCTTTTTTAGTCAAGTGCTATAACCATTGTTTTTGGTGGAAGATCTAAATTGGGTTTTATAAAAGGTTCGACCATTTCTCCTGAAGTGAATGATCTGGAATATAAAATATGGTAAAGTATGGTTGCCCACAGTTCAGCTGATTATGTCATTGATTCGTATGGTTGTCCACAGTTCAGCTGATTATGTCATTGATTCTCAAACCCATGGAGAGAAACCTTGCTGAGATTTTTAGTTTCTCAGAATCATCTTCAAAACTTATGGGATGCTATTCGTGACATGTATGGAAATCAAATTAATACTATCAGTATTGTCTAGTTTCATCACGAAGTTGCGAACCTTCACCAAGAAGGAAAATCTTTTATTTATCTATTGGGAAGTTTTAAAAGCTTGTGGAATGAATTGGAAATGTATCGTCCTCACACTATATATGCTACCATACTTTAGAAAATAACTGACGAGGATAGAATTTTAAAGCTATTGGCAAGTCTCAATTTAGATTTTGGAGATCTACGAAGCCACATTCTGATGAATCCAGAACTGTCATTCTTAAAGTCAGTTTGTAATACTATTTAACGTGAAGAAATACACAAAAAGGTAATGACTTGTGAAGTTGGAGTATCTAATACTTGTGCATATCAGAAAAAGTTATTGCCACAAGATATGAATTATAGAACCATTGATCATAGTCAATATAGATCACTATATGATAATAAATCTTACAAAGTGAAACAAACTGATTTGAAGTGACAATATTATCACAATCTTGGTCATTATATAGATTTTTATTGGCTTCTGCTTCCCAAAATCAAGCCTAAATTCACAAAGGATTTAAGGAGACAACTAAGACGTGCAAACAATCATAAGTCATACCTTACATATAATAATTTCAGTTCCACCAAGATTTTTTATGCTAACTAGGTAACTTTGATATCTAATTTTACAAATTATTTACAAAACAAACAAGGTCAAAAAAAGTCATATGATCAACCAACCATTCAAGACCAAAAGTAATTAACTCCCCTTCTTAGTCATTTTATTGATTTCTTAGAAAAGAAAGACTTAAAAAAAAAAGCCAAGGAAAACTAACTACTTTTATGACCGTTTTAGAACTTGTAAATGTGCATGATCTTTGGATAATTGATTTTGGTGCCACTAATCACATGTTAAACAAATTAAATAGCATTCATGATTTTAAGTCATTTGTCTATCCCACTTTTATTTTTGTTTTTAACAAGAAAGATGCTTATGTTAAAAGGAAGGGAAAGATCAACCTACTTTCTAATAAGATAGAGTCAGATGTTTTTTTTCTTACTATTTTTTTCATTTCAATTGCTTTTTATCAGTAAAATTACATCTATTCTAAACTATAAAGTGATTTTTACACATTTCATGGTTGTGTTTCAAGATCTTTTCACCAAGAAGATGATTAGTGAATGATTTTTTCTACATGGTCTCTATTATATTTCCCATAAATCTTAAATCTTTAGGGGTTTTCAAACAACAACTAACCCTTCACATGAGAACCTCTTATGACATCATCATCGAGTGCACCTTTAAGAGTTTGTTCTTAGTAATATAAAATTGGTTCAAACATATGAACCTCTAAATTATGAGATTTGTCTTTTTTTTAAATCTCAAGACTTCCTTTTACTTTTTTAGTGTAAAAAACCACCCACGTATTTGAACTTTTTCATTCAGATATATAGGGACCTTTTTATACTCCTATTGATGGTTTTAAATATTTTATTACCTTTATCGATGATTTCTTTAGAGTTATTGGGTGTACCTACTAAAAACTAAACATGATGTATTCAATTGTTTTAAGGATTTTTATTTATTAATCCTTAATTAGTTTTTCGCTCATATTAAAAAAAAATTATCTGATAATGACACCAAATATATGTCCAAAGACATGTCAAAATATTTACATTCTTATGAAATTCTGCATCAGACTAGCTATATTAGCACACCTTAATAGAATGGGATATCTAAATGTAAAAATCATGATTTGCTTGAAAAAACTCATGCCATTATCTTCAAATAAATGTTCCAAAAGATTTCTGGTTATATAGAGTCCTTATAGCTATGTATTTTGTAAATCAATTACCTAGCCGAGTTTTGGAATTTAAATCTCCTCTTGAAGTTTTGCAGGATAAAATTCAAGATATATCTCACGTCAAAGTGTTTAGATGCATTTATTTCATACATTTATCAGCTACACACTATGAAAAATTAGATCCTAGAGCAAGCAAATGTATTTTTCTAGGCTACTCCACATCGTAAAAAGGATACAAATGCTATGACACATAGTTGAAGAAGTTATGTGTGTCCAGAGATGTTAGATTTCTTGAAGACACACCATATTTTCCTGCAGGAAAACAAGGGGAGTTCTTGTCTGATTTTTTTCCTTACCCAGTTTTAAGAATACTAACCAACTTTTGTTTGTTATTCCCAGTACTGATTATATTCTTCTCAGTCCAGACCAAAAAACTCAGTCCTTTATTGCATACATTTCTAGCAATGATTTTCTGTGAAAACATCAACCATAAATTAACCAAAATAATAACTTCAATTTGCCTCTAATTCCTTCAATTTCAAACTTGATTCTATTAGTGAATTAGAATTACCTAGTTCTTTTGATGTTCTACCAGTTACTTGAAGAGTTTCTTTTTAAATATGTCAATTGCTATCTCAAATGAAAAATCATGTCACTTACAATGTAAGGTATCCTATTTTTAGATTTATGTATTATCATTGATTATCTCTATCATATAGTGTATTCCTTACCTTTATATCAAATGTTCATAAACCAAAGAACTTCAAGAAAGTTCAATCACAAATAGTATAATAGTAGGCCATGAATGAAGAATTGAAGGCTCTTCCTGAAAATCACACATAAAGTATAGTATCATTACCTATTGATAAGGAAGTTGTCAGATGTTGTTAGATATTCAAAACAGTTTACATCCAATGGAAAAGTTGATTGACACAAAGCTCGTCTAGTTTCATAAGGTTTTACTTAGTAATTTGGTATTGATCATAAAGATACATTTGCTCATATGGCCAAGATGACTAATGTTAGAGTTTTTTTTTGTGCTAAATGGATGTTAGTAACATATTTTTACATGATGACCTTAAAGAATAAGTATTCATAAAAGTTCCTTCAGGACATCCTCAAAGTGGAAACTATATATTGGTTTGCAAGCTTTACAAATCTATCTATGGCCAAAAGCAAAGTTCTCATGCTTGGCATGCTAAATTAAGTATTGCTCTTGAAGGTCTTGGTTTTATAAGAAGTATTATAGACTCCTCTTTGTTCATTCAACTTGCTTCTGCTTATAAACTAGTCATGATAATATATGTAGATACTTTCATTATAACATAAAGTAATGATGATTCCATAATTCAACTTAAAAGATCTCTCCAATAATAATTTTTTATTAAAGATCTTGGCCTTTTGAAGTATTTCTTAGGCATTGAGGCATTGAACTGATAGCATCCCATAAAGGATTCTTTCTCAATCAGCATAAGTATATCATTGATCTATTATAAGATATTGATATGTTGTACACTAAGCCTATTGTGAACCCTTTAAACAATAAATTAATGTTGGATTTTTCCAACTAACCTCTTGTTTCTTACACTAATTATTTAAAGATTGTTGGCAAATTAATTTACTTAACAATCACCTGATCTAATATTACATTTGCTATCAGTCTTGTTAGTGGCTATATACATGCTACAACAGTTCAATACCTTGGTATGTATCATTAGTCATTATATAGTTATGACTCATAATGGTCATAATAACATCATAGGATATGTTAATTTTGACCGGACAGGAAATTCTCTCAATTATGGATCTACCACTAGCTATTGTATGTTTGTAGATGGCAATTTATGTCCTAAAGAAGCAAGAAACAATCCATCATAGCTCACTCAAGTGCTAAAGCAGAGTATTGTGTTATGGCCTGTGTTACCTGTGAACTGATATGGCTCCAACAACTTCTTGCCAATTTTGGATTTCATGGCGTTTCTCTTATAATATTATTTTATGATAATTAAGTTGCTATGTATATTGCATCCAATCCGGTATTTCATGAACGCATAAAACACAATGAAGTTGATTGTCATTACATACATCAGTAAGTTAAAGCCAAACTCATCCAACCTCAGTATATACGTTCTCATGATCAATTCATTGCGGTATTTCATGAACGCATAAAACACAGCGAAGTTGATTGTCATTACATACATTAGTAAGTTGAAGCCAAACTCATCCAACCTTAGTATATACGTTCTCATGATCAATTCATTGATTGCTCATAAAAGCTTTGCCATCTACTTAATTTCACCGGTTGTTGAGCAAGTATCGATCCACCAATCCGCTCGATCTAGCTTGAGGGGGCGTATTAAAGATACTACAGCTATTGATGACAAAATAATTTTATAGATGCAACTATTGATGAATATGATTCTGCAGATATTCTAGCATTATACTATTACCTAATGTAATTTATTTATTACCTAGTTTAGATGTGATTATGCTCTCTTATGTTTAGTATGTAATCTTAGCAAGATTATTGAGAGAAATTATGCCACATAATTTCATATATATATATAACCGAAAGCAGTATAAATAAAATTATGTTTTTTTGTAAGATTTTTATTTTTTATTGTCTTAAAGTTTTTCAATTGTGAAGTTATAATAATGATAGTGATGAGCTATTATTAGTAAGAGCATGATGGCTAAAACTTTAGATTCTTCATCAATTTTATGTTACAAAATATTTTGGTTATAATCTAAACCATTGTAGATTAGCTTTGGAGTTTGTAAAGATATATTTGCAAGCTATAGATTCAAGTTCCTCATCAATTATTTGATAAAATGCTTGAAAATTATAAGCTATTAAAGTTACAATTTCTTTTTTAGAATTCTAGATTTTTTATTTTCACCATATTCTTGAATTTTTAAATGCTCAAAATATTTTTATAATCGATGGCTCTTTGTAATTACTGTTGTAACCCATTTTTAGGCCCCCGTGTAAAAAACAAATATATATATATATATATAGAATAATAATAATAATAACTAATTTAAAATAATAACAGTAAAAAAAAAGGATGTTAGAATGCTCAAAAAATGATAAAAAATTGGTTGAGGAGGTTTTCAATTACAAGATGTTAGAATGCTTAAAAAATGATCAAAAATTGGTTGAGGAGGTTTTCAATTACAAAGATTAAAATTTGGCAGTATTTTGTTAAATGATG